>NC_044187.1:25627587-25927587 GCF_900880675.1 Sparus aurata | reverse complement strand
CAATTTGGATGATTTATTACTAATTTTATTTATGAGTCAAAAAATGCAGCTACATTCTGCAAATTTTAATTTGAATTATGGTACAAATTTGCTTCCATATTTTTGGCTTATATTCCTCCGAGATCCTCTGTCAGTCACAGTGTGGGTGGTGCTGTGATGTCTTGTTTACATTTTAAGTTTGAGTGACATCCTTCGACTGTTCAGCCTGGTAGCTGGCCATAACTGCTAATATAATCTCATCACCTGCATTTCACCAGTGCATATAGAAATCATTTTATAAATGTTGTGCTTCTTTTATTTGACAGGAGCTGGAGATTAGGACAAGAAAGCAGGGGAGGGGGGGACTGTATGCAGATAGGGGCTACGGGATTCACTGACATAACATAATAGATTTCTAATTTCATGATTGATTTAACTATCATAGAATTAAAAGGAAAACCTTACTGAATCCCGTATGCCTTGTATTTGTTCAGTGGAGTGTGGTGTGGCTAACATTTGACAGTCTCTAACAAAAAATTGCATTGCAAAAAAGGTGATTATTACAGCCACAGCAGGATATGAATTGAGGAAGCTATAGATTGAAACAGTCGCTCGAGCTTTCAAAAAAATTACATTATATACATAAATCCAGTATGAGGCAAATGAAACCTCACTGAGCTCAGTGGCTTACAGTAATGTGTGGAAAAAGGTACTTTAAGTAGAAATTCATTGCTCCCACGAGTATCATAAACCCTACTGTCTGTTCTTATCGGAACATCAATTACTGTACCATATTATAATAATAATCATATAATAATTATGAACTACATGACCATTTAGCATTAACTTATAACTGTGGCTTGGTATATAATAGATTATCTGTTCCGGACAATGATATAGTCAACCCCATTAGGGGATGGTTGACATTTAATTGAAATATAAGCTGCTTAAGATATCTGTTACATGTTGAATCATGAATAGACTGACACTTCTTATCATCTGTTAACATATAACATATGGATTAGCCTATTATAACAGGATCAAGGCATAAAAAAGGGCTACTTAATGAACAGAGTTTGGTGTTTTGTTGTGTTTTACAGCTCTTTATCAGTGATAAAATACAACGTAACCACTGAATGGCTTAAATATGAAACATGTCTGTTGTCGTTTTATTTTCTGTGAGAGTGTGTGTGTGTGTGTGTGTGTGTGTGTGTGTGTGTATGTACTGACCATTCAAGTGATTAACATCAGGCGTGTCAGTGCTCTAAGTCTGATGGATGCGTCACATTAACCCCTCTCAACTGTTTGTGCATAGTTGTGTGTGTGCGTGTGCAGTTCTGTGCGTGTGGATATGTGTGTTTGTGCGATTGTGTATGTGATACAGGAGGACAGAGTATTTCACGCTGGATTCTCCCATTACCTGAGGTCAGCACTGTTACTGACAAAGTGAGAAAAATGTGTGTGTGTGTGTGTGTGTGTGTGTGTGTGTGAGCGATAATTTACACAGTGCAGGTGTGAACAGCCATAATGATGGTGGCTGGTCTAGACGACGAGCTGAGTACAGCAGGTTTGGGAGCTTATACTGCCTTCAACAGAACTCTCTCTTTCTCTCTCTCTCTCTCTCTCTCTCTCTCTCTCTAACACACACACTCCTGACATAGGTCATGTGGACAAGCATAACAAATAGACATAGACACTCACAAACATTATGACACTCATGGCCTTTAACCTCATGCAGTGTAGTGTTAACATGTTTGGTTTTATGAAATCTGTTATGAAACGATTCCCTTGTCACACAGTCAGTGAGTAATGATTGTAATTATTATACTCGGTAAACCATTTAATGATACTTATATTACACTACGAACATTTAAATTACAACAGCTTTTTCTGGCACTATTGTTCTCATATTAATCATTGACCTCACATTAAGTACAATGTGATGTAGAATACATAACTCCCTGTAGTGTACATTAATTTAACATATGTTATCAAAACGAGACAAAATGCCAAATTTGTATTGCATGGGCTATATAGTTTCCACATTTTTATTAACTTTTGTCTTTTATGGTACTGATGACAAGACTTTCAAGTAAAGTTGCAGAAGTCAGACTCTTTATCTACCTGTGTAGTTTCTCCTGGTTGTTGTGTTATGGTTCAAAAATAAAGTGTGATCATTTAAACATTAATGAAGCCATGTAGACATACAACTACAGAATCCACTCACACACCTAAGGTGTAAAGGGGGCCCTGAACTAGAAGATAGTGATAGTGATACTAAATGGTGATAGTACCTTGATGAACCCAGTGTTGCTAACACACACAAACACACGTCAAACTCCTCACTCTGCCCGTTTCTGCTACCCCATCATCCACTCACTTCCACTCCATAAGGCAGTGAAACAGACTCCTCTCCAAGTCCCCAAGGACCCCAGATGCAGAGGACAGTAGGGAGAAGCTCAGCTTAGATGATGGGACACGCTATTTAAACAGCACACCTACACACACACACACACACACTTGCTGCCACCACTCTCTCTCCCTCCCTTTTTCCTATCTGTCTTCTTCCTTGCATCATTTGCCATCCTCCCCGCTCGCCTCCCTCACTCCAATCTCTCTGTTTTCTGTCTCTTTACCATCTGATCTCAGATTAGTTTATGTGTAAAGAAACGTAAAGCTACACTGGGCAAGGTGTTTATGGAAAAATACACAGATCTCTTCGACATAAATCACAAGAGCAGCTGTGACAGCGAGGAGCACTCCATCGGCTAATTGAGATCATGTACCTTTGTACCTTATTTGCCTGAAGGAAATGACAAATTCAAATCAACTGCTAAACAGCAGTGACTAAATGGGGTCTTTCTCCTCGCTGTCTTCCTTTTCATCTCGTGTGGCATCATGAAACATCTTAGTATTCTTGTTTTACAGTTCAGTGAAAGACTTTTCTTTCCATCAGGAAACACTAAAATAATAACAATTGCACTGCCTTGACATTTTTATTTGGTAACCGTAGGTTGCAGAGTAAAACATTTAATTCACATTATTTGTTTAGGTGTTCTCATCCTCACTAGCTGTTTGTCTATTTATGTGTAGTACACTGAGAGTCATAGAAACCAGGGTCGAATTTGTTGTATGTGTAATGTCATTGGCCAAGAAAGCAGATTGTGATTCTTATTGTTATGTTTGTTGTTACATTGTTACGCTCAGTCATGTTATTTTGCAATGTACTCACATAAGAGGCATTGTGTTGTGTTGTGCAATTCATATACTCATAAAATAATATGATATGTACATATATATATATATATATATATATATATATATCTATATATCTATATATATATATATATATATACATATATATATATATCTATGTATATAGCATACTATATATAACTATATACTATATATATAGATATATATCTATATATATATCTATATATAGAGAGAGATATATAGAGAAAAAATCATGTGGAAGAGCAACATTAAACTGTTGTTTATTTGTATGGGCAGGGCTTCACCTGAACCCTTGTTCTAGTGACACTGACCCACAGTATATTGTCATGAACACTGTGTCTGTCTCTCATGCCTCAGTTTTATGAGCTACTCATAAGCTAGACTTGTTTTTGCCTGCTTTATTCCTGCTGTATTTCCCTGTTGTAATCTTATTTTATGCAGCCATAACACCATTCCTAATTAATGTTGGCTATTTTATTGATTTTCAAATTGTTGTTCATCAGCTTTAAATCACCCTGTAACTCTGATCTGAAAAGTACCACAAGAATAAAGTTTTATTGTATGCCCCTACTGGTTGGCAGCAAATCAGCATTTTAAAATAAAATGGCACGCTTCACACACAGCCAGTAAATGTTTATCATCACCATCTATGTGTAAGAATGCTGAAAGGAATTGCAGACAACTGGCAGTTTTATTGTTATTCTTTGACCATTAATCACGTTGATGTGGTATTTATAAGTTTGACGATGTCAAGGATTAAAAGTGCACAAAGTTGCTGCACAAAGTTAAACACTTGAGCGACAGAGACTATACTATTTACTATAAGCACAGAGGAATGCTTGGCACCCAGATTGCATTAGTGGAGACAGAATTCATTAAAGCTTAATACAATTCTGAATATTGATGAATCACATTTGTTGGATGACACCAGTGTGAAAGAGGGGTAGAATATGCATGCAGATATTGTATGAGGTCAGCACACTACAAACTATGTTATGAAGAGACAAAACATTATGGATTGAGCAGGTATTGATATGACACACACACACACACACACACACACACACACACACACACACACACACACACACACACACACCAGAGTGCCGTCCAGACCAGGAATTAGGCAGGCTGATTGGTGAGTGACAACTGAAATTGAATTTCTCTGCAGTGAAAGCCCAAAGGACTCAGGGAAGGACATACAAACACATGCACACACACACACACAATTGTCTGTATAGATGCACACAAGCATGAAAAGACACACACACACCCACATCAGCATGAACTATTGCTGAATAATTGCTGGCACACACCTATACTCTCTCTCTCTCTCTCTCTCTCTCTCCCTCTCTCTCTCTCTCTCTCTCTCTCTCTCTCTCTCCCTCTCCCTCACACAGACGTGCACACACACACACACACACACACACACACACACACACACACACACACACACACACACACACACACACACACACACATACGTAAACTTTTTCATACAAGTCCCTCCTCTCCAATTTATTGCCAAACCTGTCTCTTCAAAAGCAAATCTCTTTTTCTCCCCAAACCATCACATCATGCATCTGGCAACTCCAAATAAAACAGAAACGTTTGAGAAAGGCCTCCATTATATGGCAGATTGTTAGAAGTGATTTGAATGGTGTCAGTGAAAATGACAATCATGAGCCATAGAAGCAGCGCCTCCCTATAGCCAGGTCTAAAATTAGAAATTATGACGAAAGGAAGTACATCTCTGAATTTGTGTGTTTGTGTGTATGATAGTTCTTTATGTTGGACGCATAATAACAATGAGCTCTTTGGAGTTTTCAAATATGTAACTGCACAGATTTGAAACTGTGAAGGTGCAAAGTGTCAGAAAACCTGGCAACAATGGTAAACTGAAAAAATAAAAATAAAACTGACTTTGAACTTTATGCAATGTTGCACAAGAGTAACACCTCAGATTAAACAATGGTGTTGTTATTTACATGTTGTTATGCTTCCAGGATAAATTGTGTTTAGATAACCTTGCTAGCATCAGAGCACACAGGTGGAACTAATAAAAATGAATGTTAGCTCTGTTCCAGCACTTCAATGCTGCAATTAATAATGTTTTTAAGCTATAATGTTTCACGGGTCAAAAATGTCTGCTCTATACACGGTCCACACAACTAGCTGCACACCACATTGCCCCTTCCTGGTCCTGCATGCCCCTTGCAATATGTTTAAGAGCTTTAAAATGTCTCTTCAAGCGGTAACATAACAGCTACCTGCAAACCTCTCAGATACCAAAATAAACAAATCTAGCAGCTGTGTAATATTTTTGGAATTTGTCAATTAACATAAATGTTATGTTTGTTATGTTTTCCCACAACCAAAACCCCTAATCATGTAAACTGCTGATTGATAATGAACACAACTATTTCACGAATGTACCTCTGGTGGAAACCGCAGTAAATATGGAGAAACTACTATTCGCACTTGTGATCTTCAATTTTTTAAGTCCATTTTACAGCTTAATGCAGTCAAACATTCTCTGAAATGCTAATTTGGTCTCTATGTGACATTTTTGATGAAACTTCACCCACAAACCAAGTGGGTGTAACGAGAATGTGCTACACAGTCGTGTTACAAGTGCAAATGCCAGTGTTGGGTCACAGTGGGTTCAAAAGACAACAACATCAATTTAAACTGGCAATTGATACATTATTTAACTTTAACATAATGGCTTAGAATTATTAAATAATTATCAGTGTTTTGATTGGTTCCCAATTTCTGTCTGGCTTCAAAATCTATTGGGAAAATGAAGGCTGACTGGCAATCCAGTCAGACTGGCAGCATGGCACCATTTCTATCTGCTTTCTCATCCCTATTATAGACTAAATTAATTAACAAACTCATGTTTTTTTCCTGAGTTGTTGGTAGCTGCTACTCTGAGGAAATGGGAAACGATCCAGTTGTCTTTGCCAAAGCAGTGTCAATAATAACACCTCTACCAAGGTTGTCTGTTTCCACTTTAAGCCTAAATAACCACTTGCCTCCATTTATCATTTGACACAATAGTTATACTACTGTTGCCCTCTCCAACAGTATTCAGGTTTTATGTAGAGTTATAGTTTAATATTTTTTGCTAATATGTATAAATTAACTACAAGTCATGGTTGAGTATAGGATTGGTCTCCAAGGATTCAGTGTCTGCCAGACAGAATAATCATGAACATCATGGCTCCCTTCTAAAATTAAACCAACCACCATTATAAGTCACTGTCTCTGTTAATCTTAAGTGATCAAATGCAAAACAGCTCATCCTCTGAGCTCTAACAGTTATTGTGGATGTTTCTCCAGACTGCCTCTGTCAGGTCATCATCCACTGACAACGTCTCCGTCAGGCAGTGGCACAGACAGCTCTGTAGGTCTTGAAGGACTCTGGTGGCACAGGACAGGAGAAGGGGCGTGGGTGTTCAGATACTATAGTTACTGTAAACCACATGTAGACAGACACTTGCTCAACCATATCATCCCTATGCGTATTTTCATCACTCTCTTCTTCCACCACATGTCCTTTCTTCCTCCAGGCCTCAATAATAATCCAATTGTTCTCTGCCCGTCTCACTACTTTCGTTGTCTGGTTTTGTTTTCCCCTACCTTGCCAGTCATTCTGATCTCTACTCTGAGAGCAACCCTCTGTCAAACTCCTCTCAATTTATAGTTGGGCAGCTGAAGGGGTGCTGATGCAGGATAACACACAGGACATTAATCTGCACAATATTTACCACAAGATCAGTCTAAAAACAGGACTCAAAAGAGAGGTCATGTGTGATTCTGAAATGTTTTTATTTCAGCTTCACTGTGTTTCCTACAGTATTGTTGTCTCTGAAAATAAAACAAAAAGCAATGTCTCTACTAAACTTCTATACTTCTCTTCCTGCACTTCTATCTATTTTTAACTCCCTCCCTACCTTTAAAACTCCTCCTGTCCTCCCTGGTCTCTTATACCATTTCTGTTTTTCACAAAACAGTATACTGTAGCATATGAAATATCTACTGCTCTTTCATGCTGCATGCTGGCTGCCTTGCCTCAGGCGTATGTAGCTGTATTTCCCCCCACCTTTCTTATATTTGAAGTTGTTTATTGAAACAAAAGGCATGATGTGGGCAGGCTTTGGCAGAGGTTTGCAGGGATCAAATTCTACCTCATTTACATATACTATCACAGTGAAGTTCCTTAAGCCTCAAGGCAATATGGGATATTAGATGTATGGGGGCTGTTACCCCTTGATGACATGTTCAAAAAGTCTAGGTTGAAATAAGATGAGAGGCAAGTTTTTTACTAGCGATGAATACATATTTAGTGTTTGGTACGTTTAAACTGAATAAGTTTCCAGATCAAAGCAAACAGTATTTACTACAGTGGATTTTGCTGCTTGAGTAAGTCCAAATGTACTTATTTTGAATTTGAAAAGCACAAACGTATTGTGTATCAAAGGGCTTTCCAGAACAGTGCTTGCAAAGAATAGTGAAACATCAACAGCAGTTACAAAAAATAACGGAAATAAGGACATAGTTATAATCAAAATAAGAGCCGTACAAAATAAAAAGCAGGTCAGCCACATGAAATCCAATAAATAAAAACAGGTTTTAAGACGTGTTCTGAACATGATTTCACTGTTTCAAAAGAGGGCTAATCGATAGGGAAGTGTGGCCATCGCCAAGGCCATGTAACCATCAGTCTGAACAAAGACCAGCAAACTAAACAACACATACTGTATGTCCTCTGTCATTGTCTGCTACAACAACACAGACTGCATGTTACATTTTTTTTACAAAAATATATATCATATGACAGTCAAGATCATTTTATACCACATCTGCCATATTTTCTTTAACATAACCAAGCAGTAGTGGAGCATAATATTTTCAGTAGAAAACAGTCAGGGACTTCTTCACTCCAAAATTTTGAGGCTGTACATCTGATTTTTTTTATTTTTGGCTTTTGTGAGTGATTACATTGTTTTCCTGTCTGTGATCAATGTGCTGTAAAGACAGGAGCAGGATGTGAGAGGAGGAGGGGAGAATGTCATGTTGCTTGAGGTGTCTGAAAGCCACAGGTGGGGCACATCCTCCACATGGGAGGATACAGAAATGTAGATAAGATGACATTTTACTGTCCCATCTAAAGCATCAAAGGGTCTCTGTCCTGGGTAAGACAGGATACACCCAAACATCAAAGGGTCATCGTTATGAAATGAAAATGATTTATGTCTCTTGTAAATAATGGTAACCTCCTCTCTGTTTCTGTACTTAAGTGGTAACATTTTAGAGGACGGAAGAAAACGTTTTTGCCTTCCCTCAATGCTGCATGTTATTAAAGAGATCTGATTCATACGCTGAAGTCTGAAGTTCTTTGGAGACTTAGTGACTCTCAAACCTCACAAGGAGAATTTCCACTACACTTTATTGATAGAACAGCTGAAGATATAATAGGAAACAGGATGAGAGAGAGGGGGAGTGACATGCAGCAAAAGGCCAGGACTCGAACCTGGGGCCGCTTACAGCAAGGACAAAGCCTCTATATACACACACACATACACACAAACACACACACACACACACACACACTCAATCAATCACTCACACCCACTCACTAACACACCCCTGTTGAATCCCCTTTGATTTTTATCATCCCTCTGATGTTGCGTTACATTACAGCAAAACCTTTTAAACCACAGCTTTCTCACATAAACTCCCACATAAACACAACACCATATAACACCCTGGCATTTTAATGACACCAACACATGCGGCTCTTACCGGAGTGAAGTTCATGACTTTGAGGATCCAGATGGTCAGCGCCAGGTTGACAATCATGGTGACGAGGAGGAGGAGGATGAAGAAGTACAAGCATCTCTTCCTCCAGCCGTAGATTCCCACTGCTGGGTAAACCTGTGCGCCACACACCGAAGCCCCCCGCTGATGGAGCGGGTTGGGCTGTGCTGCAAGAATATACTGCTCCTGGGTCATCTGAGAGGGACACAAATATGAAAAGTACATAAGAATAAAAATCACTTATCTTTATGAAACATTCTTTTAATGTATTTATAACTGAGGGAGGAAATATCTCTCTGTACTCTGCACTGTAGAGCGCTTATTTACATGACAAAGTTTTGAACCCAACACAGAGGCTGTCTGTTACTATGTGAAACATACCAAAAATATGTGTATGTACTTTTATAACCCTTATATCTATGTGAGTAAAACAATGCCTTTTCAACAGCAATCTTGTACATGTCTGTAATCAGGGTAAACAGACAAGCTGTAACTATGGTAACAATTGCATAATAGGGAAACACAAACTCAACGTTTCATCTAGCATTAACTGCTTCGGGTTGGGATTTAAAATAACAGAATGCCTGTTGAGTTTGGGTCAGGCTCACTTCTTAGTCTCTCCAACAGAAAAATGCATCCCAACCTGAGATTTCGAGGTAATACCTGAAAGTTTTTATCATTAATTCATGAGACAGAGGCTGATGTCACTAAAAATGCTGCCATTTGTCAGCTGAAGTTTCTAGTTTCATCAATTTAACATTTATTTTATTTATTTTTTTTCACTTAGTATTTTCATTTTTAAGTGACAAGCTGCACCTCCTCAGCTCTGCACAAAAGCTCGACAAACATCTTCAGGAAGGGAGAGTGAATTTGGGGGGTTTGGTTCCTCGTTGTGGGGAGGATGGAAATAGGAAAAAAATAAAGAGATAAAAGAGAACAACATAGGAAGGGAGAGAGAAAGATAGAGGCCCAGCATGATAAAAATGAGATAGAGGTGGAGCGGTGAAGTGGAGAGATAGAATGGCATCAAGTAGTAAGAGATAGAAGGTAGCGAGGGAAAGAAAGAGAGAGAGAGGGGCCAGATAAGACAGCAGAGGAGGACAGAGTCCATTAGTTGTAGTGCAGCAGGAGAAGTCATTGGTGGCAAGAGATATGGACACTGGCTGCAAGGCACTACTATCTCTGTCCATCTCTGACTCTCTAACTCTCTCTCATTCTCTTTACACTGCTCTCTCTACCTCAAATCCCCCCTCTCTCTCTCCCCTCTCGCTCCCTAATTCACTTCCTATCTCACTTCGGCACCTCTTTCTCCCTTTATCAGTCTCTCGCTCACACACACATTATGTCTTTATTTGCTGAGGCTGCATGACCTTAACACCTCGCCGACTTGATTTCCTTCCCCCCTGCAATGCTTTTTCTCCATATAGTCTCACACGATGATACCAACAAGCCTTGATGCGAAACAAAAAATGCTGACTTTTGCTTTGCCTGCAGGAAAAAAGAAAATGCAGACTTGGCCTGTTAAAGTTTTCTTGGGTTTTTGGTCAAAAAGTCTGAGAAGCAAATATCAACCTGTAATTGTGTCGCCACATAGGTCCTGGTTCTCAGATGCAACAAAGTAAAGTTAGATGTTTTACTGTTGTTTGTTCAATGAGTTATTGATGTTGCAACAATAAATAAACATCTTCTTAATATACAAAACTGAAGTTATGTTCAAAGTTTCAGAATGTCTTATGGATATTGTGGGACTATATCATCTGACCACAGGTGTGCATATGTTTTCCAATTCTGATAAATGATTAAAAAAATGTACTGATGGTGATCAGTTTATAAGTCTCCAATCTTTTTGAAAAGCTTCACTTCCTCTCCTTACGTTAGCAACATCTCAAAGAAAATTGTAATAGACAAAATAAGGGTAACTATCTCATTTCCATGTGAAAAGCCTGGGATGATAAACCAACAACACCAGTCTGACCAGTTTTGCACTGCGCTGTAGTGCTACAAAAATCTGATGTGTTTTCCTTTACACTGGAGGAGCCATTTTCCACCTGAATTAACAGAAATATACGAGGTGACTGAACTGTGATAAGACAGAGCAAAAACACATCAAATTCAGGCGGAAGTGTACCCGAGACGTGATGAAGACCCAATCAACCAAAACGTCTCAGGAGGTGCACAGAAATGTGTTTGGCTGCATTAACAATGAAGTCTGAGTCTATAAGTAACAACAACTGAAATGTAGGCAGACCAATATATATTTGCTTCATATCGAGAACAACAAACACAGCATTTAACATCAGATTTAAAGGAGGCAATGAGAAGAAAAAAATAAATAAATACAAGAAAATAAATAAAAATTTGCAAATAATTAGCAAATTTCAATATTAAGCTAATTTTAATGAGTGCACAAAATATTCATGTAATTGTTGGTCTTAATGCAATCCATTTAATCTATACAAAGGGAAAGATGGATATGAGACTTGCAAGTGGAAAGGGCTTGATGTTTGTCAAGTGGGCTAATGAATTAATGATGATTTCCCTTTTAAATGTGAAGAAATGATCCTGCAAAAATCTCAGCTGGTTCATCTGTTTTGCTCTTTGAGTGCATCTGTTCAGCCGGTGCAGACACAATGCATACAATCAGTTGTGGGGTATTGCTGTGGAATAAGGCATTGGAATGGGCTGCTGATCATTTCATCTCAGTATTCAGCATCCACACAGAATCAGTGGCATAGTGTGCATTTCTGTTTGCTCTTGTGTTTGCTGTGTGTGTGGCACCCTAGAATGCATATACATATATGTATGTATATATATATATATATATATATATATATATATATATATATATATATATATATATATATATATATATATATATATATATATTGCATGTATCAATAGCAGGAATCAGTAGGTTCACACATACTGTACATCTATGCGTGTGTGTTTGTGTCAGTTTATGCATGATTGTTTCTCAAGGGCAAGAATGTGAATCAGCCAATAAACTAATAAAACCAATGGAATATAATATAACCATATAGTTTCTTGCCCCTCTTTCCAAATTAACAAGTGATATTGAGTTACATAACTTGGTGTCACTTCTGGATTGTGTGTGGTCAGTTTTTGTGACTTACTTGTCCTCTGGGTGATTAGCTGGAAGCTTCTGCACTTATGCTCCGCCACTGACTCGTTCATTGTCTCATGTGTATTTCTGTCTCACTTCAGTCACAGCCATGCAGTAATCAATCCAACTCCTTTTCTCCTCCCCCATAGTTACCAAATTCTGATAATGATGTTTGTCCTACTTTTTCACACAGCCTTCAGTCACTCCCTGCCCTTTGCAATTTGTTCCTTCCCTTGGCCTTCTCTCTTTTTTTTTATTTGTTGTTCCCTACATTCTTCTTTTCCTCCATCTTTTCCTGTAATATCACAAACTTACCGTTTGTTTCCTTCCCTCTTAAACCTGAGATAAACCATCTTTCTCTCTCTATTTTACACCACTTCCTCCTCATGCCTTCAACACTCACTTTATTTCTTTTTTCCTTTCTCCTCTCTGTTCTTGACCAATCCATTTAGTTCTCATCCTTTTCCCCCTCTTCTTCTGTCCTAACCTTATACCTCCCTCCCTCCCCCCCCTCCCTCTTCCAGTGCATTTCTTAGATTGAACTGACAACAGAGTCATCAATCAATCCAATGGTGCACCAAAGCCCGGAGGCCCTGCACAGCATGACCTTACTTTATTAACATCATAATGGCCTGACAGCCATAAAAACAACACTTACTGGAGCCACATCACCATGGTTACCATAACAGCATACCATCAAACACATCTACCAGTGATCTCAGCAGAGCCAATACAGAGTCAATTAGATATGGACAGCAGGATTTTTTTTTCTTTAATTTCTGATGACGTGGTAGCTCAAACAGGTAGTAGCTCCACAAAAGCTAAAATCTTACACGCTTCCAAATATTTTGCAACATTTTTTATTTATATACCTCCCACTAAATTATTGGTTCTAGGTAACACATAACATGTCAACATGATGAGGTGGTAAAAGGTTCAGGCTGTCTACACACACCTGTATTAAAAACCAAGATAAGAAGACACTAAAACACATCCCGACACTCTATACCCACATGACACCAGAGTGAAGCTCAGCTCCTTACTTTTAAAACTACGAGCAGATGAAGAGACGGGACAACAGAGACAACATAACAACAGAATGTAGAGAAAAATATGATCATGTTCCATATATGTGACTTATTAAAACGACTTTCATCTTTCAAGCAACTCCAATTCACACAAAAGAAGACTCTCCAAATTCATTAGAACAAACAGGCAATCTCAATTTTTCCCTGATATGACAAGCCACAGGGGTTCTTTGCAGTGGATAAGAGCTCATGGTTTGGTTCACACTTGAAGCTATATGACTCAGGATATCATTATAACGATGGCATATATTTGTCAATGGAAAACTTGATCATAAATTTTGTCTCAGTCTCCTGCCGTGATTGTACTTCCATGGATATTTCCCTTTCTGATGTAAAACGGAGCTTCTCAGCATGTCCGGTAGGAGACACTTCTGATGAAAAAGGAAACTCATGCAGAGTGTCATCCTCTCTCATTATGTACCTAAATGAATGTTAATGCAAGTGGGATGTGAAGTATGTGTCAAGTCAGATTTAGCTTGGTGGACGATGCAAATGAAGGCGAAGAGTGGGAGCAGATTTCGTGTGCTGCCTGATAATGTATGTGAAAGCTAGATAAATTGGCAGATGGGTGGATGTGGATGGATTCGCCATGGACACACAGGTGGATAATGAATGGTAGATGGACTGAGGGACTTGTAGACAGACAGTCAGACAGCTCAGGATCTGCTTTCATAGCTTGAATCCATATCAAAGTGTAATTAGTATGCGTGCATGGCCGACTGGTGCTGTTGCTATACGTGAAGTGCTGAGGGCGATCCAATGTATCTGTCAGCCCGCATCACACGGCTCGACTCTCCTCTCATCTGCTTATACGCAATCAATACCGCTGCTTCAATATCACTCTACTTCTGATGGCCTTGACATTCTCTCTCTGTTTCTCTTTCTTCTAGTCTTTTTAATGCAAGCTTCCAAGGAGAGCATACTTAGGCGAGTGTTTTTTTTTAAGAGGGAACATGATATTTACTGGAATTTCTTTGATGACCAGTACTGTTTATTCAAATGTACCTTCTCTATCATATAGTAGTAAATGCAGGTACTGCTAAGCTGTAATAATAGAATCCTATATTATCCTATTCATTCCTACGATTATGTGACACTACTTCAACATATTGAAAGATTAGAGAAGAGAAAAGAGGTTTGTTTTGTTAGGGCAGAGAGAATGCAGGCAACTATTGGAAAATTATTGTCAAAATGAAGTGAGAAATGACTAAACCGGGTGTTCCTGGTTATTAATAGCAACAGCATCGCTTCTTTTCTGGATGTTTTAAGTCCTCAATTCTAAACTTATTAACTGGTTAGAAAATAGTTTAGGCGAGAAAAAAAAAATACGCAGGCTCTTCTTTCTTAAGAATGTTATTGTGTTGAAATATTATTTCATGATCAAGAATTTTCTCAGCTAGTTCAAGTTATCTGGTATCTTTCCTCTATTTCCAGGCAACTATTGCTTTGTTTTTGTACTCATTACTAATGATTTACGACTTTGAGCTAATCATTATGTTGTGCAACCATTTAATTTAACTCTCTGTGTGTGATGACTAAAGGGCCCAATAATAAAGCAATAAATAAATAAAGATGATTTAAAAGTTCACAAAACCTCATCAGTTTATCATTGATCCTTGGCGATCTTTAAAGATTGGTGAGAAAGGCCGGTGAAATAATTTCAAGGGAATAATGTTTTACTTCTTTAGATACACTTCCACTGATTGTTTGCTATGTTTATTTAAGCAGGTTTCCCTCTTGAATTGGAAATCCTATCAATCAAACAGTGGTTACCGTAATATGTAATATGTAATTTTTTCAATTCGACATTTTTTAGGTCACCCTGCTGGCGTTAGCTACAAATGCTAACAACAAGTTTTTTGTAGAATAATATTTGATTAAAGTGGTATCTATGTGGATTTGATGTTTCTGTCCTTAACACAAAATTAGAATGTGCTAAAGATGCTAAAAGGACTAACTCTGGAGGAAGTGAGCTGATTGCTGAGTCTTATTCCCTGGTTGCCAAATACTAGAACTTTAGGTTGGTAGGTCTGGCTGCCCACCAACCTAAAGAGTATTTTGGCAAGAAAGGACGGAGATTCAATAATCAACTATCTCACAAATGGTAACTTTGAAAGTCAACAGTTGTGTTTGAGCATGATGGAGATCACTTTAAATTCACCGAAGCTACAGGTTGTGTTTCTGTCTGTTTGTGTTGTGTTTGATAAATTATGTCAATCTCATCTGTGTCTCACACTTTCCATAGACGTGTTCATGTTTTTGCCTCAGTCTGGCTTGCTTTTGCTTTTTGTATCCTTTGCTTTCACAAATATCTCCCAGATAATTACACAGTCCATCATCACTGTCACTTATCTACCCCTTTAAATACTGATTGTTTTCATTGTCTTTGCAAAGACATTTGTAATAATTTTCTAACAATAATTTGGGAAATTCCACAATCGATCTAATATGTTTTCACATTTCTACATGTTGCAGCAGGTTCTCTGGAACTACTAAATGGTAAAATACGCTAATAAATACAGTTGCAACACGGTTGGGCTGCAGGTGTGTGAGCAGAAACGCAACAAGGGATTTCACGTCAAATACATATGCATGCAACAAACTGCTGTTTTCATGCATGTACATGTGTTTGTCATGTGTGTGTGTGTGTTTGAGCCAGTGTGATAAAACACTAAGCCAACGGAATTGGGAGTGCTCTGTGTTGGCTGTAGGTTGTTGGTTTGGACAGGCTGCCATTCCTCTCTGTCACTGGGGGCACTCAGGTGTTCAGCCAGTGGATGGATCACACACACTCTCACACACACAGACACACACACCCACACACACACACACACATAACCACACATAGCATACCCAAACTGAGAAAACTCGCACGCACACAAAAAGTCCACATGAACAACAAGCACACACACGTATAGACGGACAAAATCACACTGCAGCTGCATGCACCAGCAAACACACAGGAACATGGGCATACAAACCATGCGTACACACTTGAACACACACAGACGCACACACACAAACACAGCTCCTGTGCAGTGAGGCGTTCACTATTCCAACAGATTTACGAGGTTCTGCTGCAGGCCTAGTGTAAAAAGAGAAGACTTAAAAGGACAACTCTTGCTCTCTCTCTTTCTCCCTCTCACTCACATACACACAAACAAAAGATAGAACTGAGCCAAAAGCACAACAGCTTTTGCCATACAAACAGTCTGTGACAGACAGAGGACAAAGGTATTACAGCATTAGAGAGAAGGACAGAAACTAAAAACGAAAGGAGTAGAAAAAGTACAGGAAGGTTCGATACTGTAATAGATCTGTAGCAGATGGTAAAGTTCAGTTTATGACCTGGAGAGGGAATCACAAATAACTCACAATATCATACTATCACGGAATGCTGCCCGTGATAACTGTGGTATCATGATACAGATGTTCTGTTCTTGATCTGCTAGATACATTGCCAAACAAACATCTATGATACATTGTGATGTATAACTGAAGAGGTAGTACATATTCGGTTATGTTATACTAGGTTATGAAGAATCTGACAACTGACATGAAAGAATGTACAATAAACTGCACAGTCTCATAGCCTATTGCCTCTTTTACACAAACACACACACTGACTGCAACATGTCCATGTCCATGTGTGCCTTGTGCTATTATTCCAACGCAGAATAGCCGTGAACTGGCTGATCTGTTAGAAGGCAGAACAGCTCTGAAGTTGCCTCAATAAAATCTGAGAAAGTTCAGCCTACTGTAAGTGAATGAAGTTTCCAGAAGTTTACATCACAAGGAGTCATGAAGAAGGGACTCCGGCGGGTAAAATTGTGAATATAATTATAAGATATAATATAAGTATTATTGTATCATTAAAAATGAAAAGGAAAAAAACATATCCAACATCTGGAGATAGCAGATATGTATTGTTCTGTCCTTTGTGCTCAAAGCAAACAACATAAGCCTTTGAATTTGGATAAGAAAATGATCGTATCTGTTTACTTGGTTATGGTCAGAGTTATACTGCATTCATATTTCAGGAAACTGAGTTGACTGTGGGTCAGAGGCACGGTAGGACCCTCGGTCTCCTTCTCCTTCTCCCCCATGATATTAGTTCCACACTGTGGCACCACACTCAAACCTTGTTTTAAGCTGTTCAAACAAACAAGCTGCACTGTGTTTGTTCTGAAGACTACAGTCTCCTTCATCAGTGTGTTCTCTGCTTCATATGATGTTGCTATTTGTTGTAGCTTTCCTTTGGTGCTAAAGTGGCGGCTTTCTACTACCATCTCTATTTATAGAGGCTCCGGAGTGAAAAGTTGTTCTCATTTATCTCTGTCTGGATTTATCTCCATCCAATGATGTCTTTCGTTTTTTCTGGACCCATGAGACTAATTAGTGTATGATGGAAATCGAGAGGGAAAATGAGAGAGAGGCCATGTGAGGAGCGATACAGTATAAAGAGAGGGAGGAAAAAAAGGTAAAGGAAAGGAAAAGAGATGCTGATGTTGTTTGATTGGCAGGTTCACTGCACACACTGGTCCCCAGCCTGGTCAGTAGGAAAGTTTCCCTACTATGGACCAGCTGTCATTGCATGGAGATATCCAGTCACATCCTGCCTTTAAGGATATCTGGCTAGGCGGGTATACTGGCTATCAGAGGAAAAAGTTGAGCAACAACACAGTAGAGCAGTGTTTTAGATTCAATTCATTATACAGCTAGGCAAGAAAAGTGCAATCCCACCTGGCAAATCTATGTGAGATTTGCGATATGATGTTCCAAAAATCAAAGCTAACTGAAAAGATACAAATGACGTCATACTTAATGATATCATTACACCTACAGCCTCACAATCTGAGTTTATACAGTCGGTTCTACAGTATCTGCTGTCACCTGCCTGTGAATTACTAGGCAATGACAGTTTTGTAATGCTAGCAGGAACAAAGTGAGACTGATAGCTGGACTCAGCAGCTGCACTACCTGGACGGGCTGTGGCTATGAATTCTACTTTAGCAGGCTTGACATTCATCATGCTTGTCTCTTGTTCATTTGTGTCTGGTAAAGACTCTGTGGTATTCCTACATGCTCAAGGAGGCATATTCATCATGACATGCCATGACATTTCTACTTCTTCTCTTGAGTATTCATGAGAATATTTTTTCTGGTATCTCTTTCTATTTCTGTAACCACCTCACAGTATAGTGCAAGGAAGAAAGCCGTTACATGGTGGCGTATTTAAAAAACAAAAAAAAAAAAACACTAAAACGACAATGTCACATCTGAAAAGTTGAAATATTCATTGTGGTTACTCAGATTGCTTCTAAGAGTATTTATTTGTAGCACTTGTTTTTTAACAGTCCCAGAGATAAATGCTGCACAAAATAGCTGGTGCTGGTTAAAAGCAGTATTTCAGCACCATGGACAGCTCCACAGTGTACCAGTGTTGAACAAGAAGCTCTCCATAGTGCTGAAGCAGCATCTTCTGTTCTAACATTGTGAGGACCTGGTTGTTAACACCTTCCTGAAAGATTACAAATGGACAGGCCTGTGCAACATAACTTGTTTATATGTGTCTTTAACACTCAGGGCTGTATTGCACTTAGACCTATGTTGTATAGCATCTTTGTTGTTAACCATGATCAAACCAAGACTCCTGTTGCCGCTGAATGCTCTATTATAAATACTGATGGCTCTCTAAATCTCTCCTCCTGTCTCCTTCCAGTCTGCCTCTCCTGTCTGCCTTGTAAGAGTGCCAGCATGAAGGGGGCAGTTAGAGTTGGCTGGCTACACCTGCTACACACACTTACCACACACTCAACCAAGCATGAGCCTCACCAGTGATACCAAAAATTCTTAGAATTCATTGGTGTTGTGTTTGGTTTAATGAGTACTTGTCATCCCCTTTCAGGTATGTGTGGATTCTCTCATTTGAGCCAGGTTTGCAACAAATGGACAATCATCTTGGATCTGACCCAGGGACCTCTCTCAATACAAACTTGGCTAAAAGAATATAATAAATGAAAGTGCAAACATAACTGAAAGGGGACACAAAGTATTTATTAAACTAAACAACATGAAACAATTAAAAATTTAAAACAGGCATGGTTGAGTAAAGGTGTGTTGGTCAAAGTAGAAGAAACTAACCTAAAAACCAAACTAGCCTAAGGTGTAGGCCAAGACGGAGGCTGCTGTGAGCAGACCTAGGGATCACTTTTCACTAGCCAATCATTTTTGACCACACCTTCTCTAGGTTTAGTCAACCACCCATTATGGCGCTCTTCATGTGGGTACTCCTAGAGGAAAGACAGCTAAAAAGTGCCAGGACAGAGTGTTACATTCTGTAACGATAAGCATAACACACATAGAAACGAACACCGCATACTGTTGTATTGGCACAATATCCACAGAGTGACAGAGTGACATATGTTCCCTACCCATGCAGTGCAGTGTGATTCTGCAATATAAAAGCACATTATGAGGTTGCCATTCACTGCTGCCTCAAACAGATGTAGAACCTTCCTTGGGTTAGCATTTCTTTCTCTTTCTGTTTCTCCCACTGTCATTATGTTTGTCTGTCTCGCTTGCCTTGATTTCTCTTTCAGCCTCATTCTTGTTCTTCCAATATTGTTGACTTCTTTTTCTCAGCCTCCCTCCCTGCCTTTCCCTCTATCTGGCATGCTGCCTCCCGCTGAGTCAGTATCTGTCAATCAAACAAGCGCCACTGCTTAACAGCGGCAACAACAACAGGCTTAAGCTCTGGTTTTTCCTCCTCCTGAAGAGATAGATGGAAGGAGTCATGGGAAGAGAGTTTGCCTTTTGCTCCTCTTTGAAACTCCCAACAAAAGCTGATGAGTGACTGTGCCGTTTCCAGGTGTGGTGTGTCGGGAAATACCACATGAAATTAGACAACATAAAGCTGGAGGTTCTACAGAATAGAGTGTCAATTGTGTATACTATATATTACAATCTTATTATTCTATATAACTAAATTATGCTCAATTTCACAAATTTCAAACATGCTGGATTCATTAAACAATCAG
This sequence comes from Sparus aurata, assembly GCF_900880675.1. Classification (NCBI taxonomy): domain Eukaryota; kingdom Metazoa; phylum Chordata; class Actinopteri; order Spariformes; family Sparidae; genus Sparus; species Sparus aurata. The sequence continues at coordinate 25,907,293 of NC_044187.1, read as the reverse complement.
AAGTGTGCATGTTCATGTTTCACTGAGCATGTGATTAGTCACAATTACTGTAAATGGGAAAATAGGAAGTGTTAATGTCATTATCACTGTGAGACCTCAGTTATCACTGATTAGCATAATTTTACCTCCTATCAAAGGCCATAACACTCAATATCATGATGCTGAAGACAAGGTACAGCTTTGAAGGAACTAATAAAACAACTACACATACATAAATACATGCATAAATCGTTTTGAATAATGAGGCATGCCACCATTTCTGCTGTTCTGCATTCAAAACATGTAACCTGCTCGGCAGTTTCCTTTAGAAATCCACAAAATACAGGCCTTTTTATTTCAGTTATGCAACCCATTTCCAACCAGAAAAACATGTCAACTCATGTCTCCACTGCCGCATACAGTCAACTCTTGTATTGAAAAGCCTATTACAAAACATTTGGCGCATAGAGGAAATCACTCCGTAAAATAAAGCTGGTGATGTGGTGACAGTGTTTTAACTAGAGCTGTCCCAAACGATTATTTTCTCAAACGATTAAGAGCAGAGGCGCCCCCAGAACATTTTCATAGGGGGGGCCAGATGGGGCCAGTGAAAATCTTAGGGTGGCACACCAAAATGGTCCTTCTTGTGGCAACTCAGATTCAGCTCCAGTCTGTGGCTGTGTATTGCATTCCCCTTGACTCTTTTTCATTAAAAAGACAATATGCATCCAACACATTTACCTCAAGTTTGAGAAACATTTCAGAAAAACTCAAAAATGTTGTTGTTTCTTATTCTGCTTCTTGCACTGACTTCCCGTCAGACTGCACGCCTTTCAGCACATTAGCACCCCCACAGGTGGAGATTTAAATTACAGTTCCCTATTGAGCCAGCGCCTCAGTCAGTCAGGGAAACCGGTGGGAGCACTGGGGGGGCCATTGATTAAGAGTCATGCAGCGATCTGTTTACTGATGGCGATTATGTAACAATGTAATTAAGCGCGAAAAACGTAACTCTTTCACCTTCCATGATGTTTAGAGGGCCGGGTTCTCAATCACTACACATTATAAACGGTCAGCGGGTTTAGATCGACAGGGGGGACACCTGGGAAACCCCCCGACGTCATCATCATGACGTGTACCGTCACGTCTCTTTAGGAGCGGCAGCGCAGCTTTCTGTGTGAATTACATGCCGGTTTGCTTCGCACTGTGTGAATGACCAACGGCGGAGAATTGACGAACCGCCGCTGCGGTGTTAATGCAGCATCTCTGTGTGAGAGGGGCTATTCTCAGCCTCTGCAGGTACTACCACTTCCTGTTTGGGACGACGCGTTGACGCAAATTATTCATGTCGATGAATTTATGTTGTTGACTATGTCGACGCATCGTCCCCGCCCTAGTTTTAACGTCATCCTTGAGTTACACTTTGGGAACATGATGATTGGCAGAAAGTGAGAGTGAAAACAGAAGTTGTACTGAGTATTTTGTGCGTGTGGTTTGTTACAGTAGTGAAGATAAGCGCCATGACTTTGAGAAAAGGACAAGAAAATAAGTATTTCTCTCTCCCACTGTTTTGTTTCTTAGGGGGTAGAACAATGGTATAGTCGGGTCCGTGTGTGTGTTTACGTGTGTGTTTGCGGTAGTGACACTTAAGACGGGGAACTACAGGGAGGAATCACGAGGAGAGGGGGGAACAGACAATTTCCAAGGGCAGGCACGCTGTGAGAGATGTGATGGACGCCTGATGTAAGTGCGTCACATGCTTGTGAGTGTGTGTATGTGTGTGTGTGAGTGCAAGTGTGAGTAAATCTTAACTGGTGACAGAATCAGCACACAGGCTTTATGACCCTGCTCAGTGAGCTGGACTCCTCCATCATCACCACCACCCCCCAGCACACCCACACACACACACACACACACACACACACACCCACGTTGTATGAGCCTTATTTTCCCTATTTTCATGCCTTCTCTCTTTCACTGTAAGTTTGAAGTAAATTCATGTGTGCTGTCAACTTCACTTTGTCCTTATTTTTAACACCAAATAGAACATGAATAGTGGTTATTTTATCCAAATTTCCAAACTATTACTTAACACTGACAGTTAAAATAAGTATCTAGGCATCCTGGTGGTACTGGTAGTGGTCAAGAAAATCATATAAATGCAGTGTCCCAGTTAGTGAATCTTGTTGTATGTCATGGTCTTCTCCCTCTTCCAAAGTAGTCTTTCCAAAAAATTAAAAAATCAATAAATCACGATGGAAAATGCCTGCATGTGTTAAAAATTCTTGCAGCTGCATGCTATAAATGATCAGTCACTAAAAAACAAACAAACACTCTGGACATCGGCGCACATGCCATTGTTGCTGCTGGTTCATTTCATTGTCTTTTTGTGCTTTAAGTGATTTCTGCCCCAAACTCCTCTAATTATCCTCTTGTTTCATCTGAGCCCCTTCTAAAGAGTTTAAAGAAATTAAACCACTAAAAGCCAAGTTGGTGTGAAATGCGTTCAATATGATGCCAGGCTGTTGACACTAAAATTTACACAAAGGTTTAAAATGTTCATACTGACCTAAGGCACTATTAAAATCAATGCAAAATGTGAGTGGATCAATTGTGAGCCACAGTCACTTAGCAAACATATCAATCACCACAGTGTATGCTTGAGTTAAATCAGGAATCATCATCCATCGAACCTTTTAGTTCTACTTTATCTTTGTCTTTAGCATTATCTACTCCCCTCCCCTTCCTCACACTCACTTTCCCCATCCCCTCCTCCATCCTCCTATCTCTGTTGCCATCGCTCACTCTCCTTACATTTCTTTCTGACTTCCATCCTAATTGAGTTGTGCGCTGTCAGTCCAGCAGCCACTCTCAAAGCTCCCTTTCATGGCTTTGACCAAAGAGTGTATGTGTGAGTGATGTGTGTGATGTATGTCCAGCAGTCACTCATGTCCAAGTCCCCCTATGGAGCATTCATATCTCAGCCACCAAGCCCTGCACAATGTAATTGAATAAGCAGAGAGACTGGCAGACAAAGTGAGGGTTGAAAGAAAGAGAAAAATGCTGGGAGATACCAACATTAGTAACACAGGGACGCATTCAATTGACCGCATGTGACTAAAGGTATTTACACCTCCCACTCTTATTTCTTTATCTTTCTGTCATTGTAATCTTCAATATTCCACTAAAAAAATTCCCTGTTCTCTCTGAAATGATGTTGCTTTAGCTTTGCTGTCCTTGATCTACTCTTCAGAATAATCTGAACTCTTTTATATCCCAATGAAATATCATATACTACTTCTCATTACTCATTCTCTTTTTTGACCCAGTGTCATTCTCTTTTTGAGAACTCTTCTGTTTCTTCATTCTGCAGTTACAGATAAACACAGTGAATACAAAAGAAGTTTCAGAGATTGTCTCAGTCACTTAAGACACATTATTCATTTTTGTTTTCTCAGGGAAAGACCTACACACAGTATAAACTTCAATTTATGTCTAACTCATATAACCTTAAGAATGATTTCCATCATTTAAAGGTGATACATATATGAAATGGCAAGAATTTGATCCATATCTGCTGTATCAACTAGCTGCTGTTAGCAAGTAGCTCAGTTAACCATTGAGCTAAGTGGCCAAACCAGCTGACGGGAGTCTGCCTGGTCAGCAATCGGGGATCACATGGGAGTAACTGCAGTCAAAGCCGCTCAGCTCAGCTGGGCTCAGTAGCCCCCCAGTGATAACAGCTGGACACCAGACTGTGAAATCAGCTTCTGCCAGTTTGAAGACAGGGGATTAACTACAGAGGTGATTTACAGCAGCTCTGATCAGGACTATGACTTTGGGAAAGAGAAAACATAGAAGGATGGGGCATGGGCACATGAATTGGCAGAGGAGCATACAGTTGGGTGAGTTACGATGAGTTTACGAAGCAATTCAGCTCATTTTAGTTTAGTAACAGAAAGACAGTTTTATTTTTGCAATAAAAAATATTTTGAAATATTTTGTGACACTTTGTATGTTTATTTTGTTTACTTAGTTGTCTTATTTGTGGAGTTGTTGTTTTTACATCCCCCAGCTGAAACTACGGAGGCTATCAAGGAGGTTACAAGACAAGACAGATTGGGGCTAGTTGACTAGCATGCTAGCTCCAGGAGACATCTCTGCAGTATAGTATATAGAGCTCTTTGACATAAAGTCAACACTCTCATTTCTTTTCACTTTGTTGATAATGATAGTTCATTTCTTTAAAATGTTTTTTTTAAATTCAAACATCTTGCCTGTTTAAGCCTGTACATTTGTATACACATCCAGTGCTGCCTGCATTTTGTTGGTGCTTATTCCCACTTTGTTGATTCCTGACACTTTGCCTGTTACAAATCCAAGTCCTTGAACTTGCTGTTAACAGTGATTTGCTTTTTAAAAGGGTTTTTCTCTCTCCCTTGCCAATATGCAGGATTCTAATTTACGTTTCAATGTTTTTCGTCATTTTTTAATGCCAGTTCATATATATTTAATGACTAGTTCACATCAAAATTAGCCTCAAACCAAGCACAGTGTTTAGTTATGCTTTCCAAATAAATATATTTGCTTTTAGCAGAGTAATGTACCAAACAAAATCAAAATACTGAAACTACTACTAAAATGCAACATTTCCCTTTACATAAACTTTGACATAACATAACAACCTTTGAGCAAAAGCCAATAAAGTTTAAGTGTAAATGCAGAAGTATTTAAATACATACATCTTTTAGAATGTCTGTGTTGTTACTCTCTCCACATCTCTCATTTCAATTTTCCATCTGCTCAGTTGGTGTTGAGAAGCTGAAAAACTACCAAATCTTCTATGATTTCTCTCTTCCTTCCTTTGTTTATTTGTTGGATTGTTGTTGTCAATAAGGAGAACAAACCGTTTTGCTGTGGCAGTGCTAGTGTGAAGCTCTGAGGATGTGTTTCATTGTGTTTTGGGTTTTTCCCGACAACATGTGTTTACACAGTGTGTCTGACATACACTATACAGTCTCCTTCAAGAACACCCTGGCTGTATTGGCTTTCAGCCAGTTTGACTTAAAGCTTTTTGCACTGGATCCTGCATACTGACAGTACATGGCAAGAGTACATCAGGTTGGAAGGACATAGATGTTAAATGCACATACACACACACACACACACACACACACACACACACACACACACACACTGATGAATGGCATTGCTGAAAACTGATGCACTCATTACATGGGTTGCTAGTGTGTGCGTGTCAGCAAAGCAGTCAGAGCTGAGTTGCTAGTTTAAAAGCTGACGTGGGGCTATTGCCAGATGGATGGAAATAAATTAGCTAAAACAGAGGTCAGGAGAAGCCGAGTGTGGAGGGAGGCTCGTTTACTGTACCATCACCTTCAAATACAAAGTTTTACACATGTAACCCCTTTTTCCCTTAGTGCTTAAAATCTGCACTGAGGTCACATCCAAATAAAAATAAAACAGGTCCTAGGTTCTCAGCTAAAGATGATGAATTCGCTTGGGGTTCTTAATTAAGCAAGGGACTTTATCACTTGAGTAAAAACAATGGGAAAATAATTAGCGCGGTGGCCTCCACTGAAAACTTGCTATGCTTTGTGTTAGCAAACTTATGCAAGTCCTCAGAACTCAAATACAGTTTTTAGTCTTAAAGAATATTAAACAACAATATGTAAAGGTAAGACACAAATATTTATTTTGTTAAACCTTTTAAGATCTTTGGAATAATACCCTTCAAAAGGAGAAATGCTCTAGAAATAGATAAGAAAAATAAAAACAAACAAAACACTTCCTGTACATTTAAATCAAGACAGTAATGCCTGAAGCATCAAAATGTTTTTCTTTGTACCCTTTCAAATCAATAGCACAGTTGTTTCCTTCAACCAACCAATAATGAAAGGTGTATGTGTGTATGTCTGATCTTTTAATCAAAAACTTAACCCTTTTTGTTCTCTCACATCAATGAAATGAATTTAACTTGAGCTCAAACTTAACCTTTTTAAATGAAAATAAACCTATGAAATTAGATTTTTAGCTTGTTTGTAACTTAATCAAATAGTGGCTCTCTTTTTATAAACCATTCACTCATGAAATTATGAGATGTGTTCTTAATATTTTAACTGTATTCACACCTATTAAATGTTCAGAATATGAATTCAATAACACAAATGCATAGAAATATCAAACCAAAATGCATTGAGTACTCAAAACACAATAACAGTACCCACACCTGTACCATTGTATTTTTCAGTCCACATAGAAACAAAAACAAATGATAATGACCATGAAAAGTCTAACCCAAGCGCTTGGATAATTTCCCTAACCGTTGGGGCCCATTTGAAGCGTTGGTGCACATGAAGTATTATCCAGTTAGAACAAGTTAAACTCTGAAACCAGGACAGTTCACACAGTCTCGTGTCTCTATCCTGCCCTCGGCTCCCTTCCAATGTCAAGTACTCACGCAACCTCTCGTTGTAGATGCAATATGGCGTTGCAGCCAGCAAAGCCGTAGAGTGATGTTCAGACAGCCCCGCGCCGACTCCTGTAGCACCGGCTACCTGCGACACGTCCTCGTTCTCTGCTGTCACCTCGTCCGCCGTCCGCTCCGTCTGTACCGTCCGTACGTATGTCGCGTGGAGGCTTTCTCGTGTCCGTGTGGTGAAACAGTCTGATTCTCTGCCACCCAGCTAACTCGCAGCGCTCTGCTGGCTAATGTCGGAGCTAGTGACGGAGACCACGCTGTGGCAGCTCGGAAGAAACTTCACCGTCGTGTAAACTACACACACTCGACTGAGATAAGTGAAAAGAGTTTCTTTCTGACCAAATAAGTCTCTCTGGGCAGGGCAATATCTGGGCCAACATTGAGTTCAAGTCTCCAAAATACTGACTTTCTCTTTTCTCTGCCGAGGGAAAAAAAAAACCACCGCCCGCTCGACACTGTCCCAAGGAACTCTGGGATACTTCCTCCCGCGGAAATAAAAAAAATAGTTTTTATCAAACAGGAAAAACTTAACCTTTACCATTTTCAAAGACCATAGAATACTTTCAAACAACATAAGACATGAATTTCAGAGTTAATATATTAACAGTATTAATTTTAACATGACTATGGCAAAAATAGGAAGAACCAGAGGATTTTGGGAAATGAAGTCCTACTCTACTCCGTCTTCTTGAAGCAATATAAAAGGGATAACCTGCATATTTTTACATCACTAAAATTATAGAAACACAGTAAAATAAATGTTTTTACACATTTTTAGAGAGCCCTACACACTCCCCCCACCAAATATCAGCATGCCCCCATGCTGTCCTATACCACCACTCAATGAGAAACAAAATGTATATTACATACAGTAATTTGGGGTTAGAGCATTTTAAGTGCAAGGCAAGAGTTTTGGTAAACTCACACAAATGTTACATAAAGCTTGAGATGTACACCACCACACATGTGAGCTATTGTAACGATCAGGAAACAGGATACTACCCACGTACACTGAATGTACACTAGAACTTTTAGGGGCAGTCACAACTTCTTTGGTGGGTTCTCCTAAAGTATCATAGGTAAACCTTTCTGCAGGTTTTCTATCTCTCTCTGACCTTCTGAGTACACACGGGGACTCAAGACCTACATTTGTTACCTCTGGGGACACATCATTCTGAACTCTTTCCGTGTCTTCTACAGGTTCAGTATGATTTACTTCAACATCAGATACTGCCGGTAGGTCAACAGGAGACTCAGACTCTCTTGGTACATCAGTATGTTCAGACAATATCACTGACAAATCAGCAACTGGCTCAGTCTCCACTACTGATAGGTCAACACCTGACTCCATGTTTGGCTCATCACGCTCTAAAGACACCAACTCTTGAGCAGTTTGTTTCTCTATCTCAATCATGTTCACATCTTCAAAATAGCATCCAAACTCAGAATCTGAGTCTGAAGAACACCACTCTCTCTGCGGTTCATCAGATGCAAGGTCTACAACTTGAGCAGAGGTTTTACTCTTTTCTTTAGCCTTCCTTCGCCTCATAGCTCTTGGAGAACAAGCAGGCTTTGGAATGTCTCCAGCATTCAGTCTAACATCTTGTCCTAAGGGCAGGATGTGATTTCGATGCATCACCTTGATTGGTCCATTGCCATCCACAGGTCTTAGTCGATACACTGGGAGATCTGACATCTGGCTATCAACCAGGTAAGGATTCGCACTCCAGCGATCAGCCAACTTTTGCTTTCCTTTTAGTCCAAGATTACGGATTAGCACTCTATCTTCAGGATTCAAACAGTGATATCTCACCTTTTGATCATACCTGTCTTTGTTTCCTTGGTTCATCCTGTCAGCACTGCTCTGGGCCAACTGATATGCTGCATGAAGCTCCTTTTTCATCTTGGATACATACTTGGTATGTGAGGCCGTTGATGTACCATCTGAAGACACACCAAAACAAACATCCACGGGCAGTCTTGCTTCTCTTCCAAACATAAGAAAGTATGGGGAGAACCCAGTGGCTTCGTTTGGAGTACAGTTATAAGAGTGCACAAGGTGGGCTACATGCTGACTCCACTTCTGCTTTTGACTCGGATCCAAGGTGCCTAACATATCCAAAAGTGTCCGGTTAAACCTTTCTGGTTGTGGATCACCTTGGGGATGGTAAGGAGAAGTTCGAGATTTCTTTACACCCAACATTGTCAACATTTCTTTTACCAGCTGACTTTCAAAATCCCTCCCCTGATCCGAATGTATGCGGGCAGGAAGACCATAATGGATGAAGTACCTCTCCCACAATGTTTTTGCTACGGTTATGGCTTTCTGATCACGTGTCGGGAAAGCTTGTGCATACCGGGTAAAGTGATCTGTTACAACTAAAACATTACACACATTCCTGCTGTCAGGTTCAATGGATAAAAAATCAATGCATACAAGATCAAGGGGACCTGAACTGTGCATGTGAGACAGTGGTGCAGCTTTTTGTGGCAAGGTCTTCCTCTTTATGCACCGCTCACATGTCTTACAGTGAGATTCTACGTCCACTTTCATGCGCGGCCAGAAAAATCTGTCGCGAACTAGAGCATATGTCTTATCACAACCTAAATGTCCAGTCTGATCATGCAAGGAGTTCAGAACAAAACTGTGAAACTGTTTAGGAAGTACAAGCTGCTTTCTGATACGTCCATCAGACAACTTCAACGTTCGGTACAGGAGCTCTTGCTCAACTGACAACTTATCCCATTCTCTTTTGAAAAGTCTGAGGTCAGGATGATCTAACTGAATGCTATCTGCAGTTCTACGCTGCTGTACAGCAAACAACACCTCTCGCATGCAAGGATCATTTTTCTGAGCAGCTAGCAGTTCACTTGGACTGAACTTTGGCAATTGATCTGTCACTACAGCTGCGGTCTGACAAAACGCTTTGGGCAAAGCGGAGACATGAGCACCTATCTGCTGAATGACACAAGGATAAGAGAGATCGCTTGCTCCTTTCTCTGTTGAGGCAGACTGACAAAGTGCTCGCACTCCAGGAACAGGTATCTCATGCCATTCACCAGCATCAGACAAGCTTGGATGGGGACGCCTGGATAGCGAGTCTGCATCGATGTTATTTCGCCCTGGCCTATATTTAAGACTGAAGTTGTAAGTGGACAAAGCCGATAACCATCTGTGTCCGGTGGCATCGAGTTTTGCTGACGTCAGAATATAGGTCAAGGGATTGTTGTCAGTTCTCACTTCAAACTCGACACCATACAAGTAGTCATGTAGTCTGTCCACCACGGCCCACTTTAGAGCTAAGAACTCTAGTTTATGCGCGGGATAGTTTTTCTCAGAGGGTGACAGGCTTCGGCTAATGAACGCAACCGGTCGTAGTCCTTCCTCATATTGCTGATACAACACACCACCAAGACCATCTGTACTAGCATCAACATGCAAAACGTATGATCTCTGAGGGTCGGCAAAAGCTAATACGGGTGCCTGTGTCAACCGGGTCTTAAGCTCTTGGAAAACACTTTCACAGCGCTCACTCCACCTGGCCCCGAAAGGTTCTGAGGGTTTGAAAAAGGACTTGTGACTGTCTGGCTGCCCAGCTTTCACATTCTTTGCTCGGTAACTAGGTGGATACCCTTGGAGCAACTCATTGAGAGGTCGACACAGTTTGGAAAAATCTCTCACGAAACGGCGATAGTAGCCACAAAACCCTAAAAAGGATCTGAGCTCTGTCACTGTCTTGGGTCTGGGCCAGGAAACAACGGCCTCTATCTTAGATGGATCAGTGGCAATTCCGTCTTTTGACACTATGTGCCCCACGTAAGTGACTGATGTTCTGCCGAACTGGCACTTATCCAACGACAGTTTTAGACCCTCTTCTTTCAGTCTGTCAAGGACTTTTAACAACCTCTCTTCATGTTCCTCAATGGTTTTACCAAAAACGATCAAATCATCCAGATACACTAGAACCTCCAGAAAGTTCATATCTCCGATGGTTCTTTCCATCACTCTCTGGAAGGTTGCAGGTGCTCCCGAGATTCCTTGAGGCATGCGTTCGAATTGATAAAAGCCAAGGGGACATATAAAGGCTGTCTTTTCCTTGTCGGCCTCACTCATTGGGATCTGGTAGTATCCGCTCCTCAAGTCTAAGACACTGAACCATTTGCTTCCAGACAATGAGTGGAGCGCATCTTCAACTCTGGGAACGGTATACTGGTCTGGGATAGTTCGCTGGTTCAAAGTTCGATAATCGACACACATTCTTACTTTCCCAGTCTTCTTGCGAACCACCACGATCGGGGACGCGTAGGGACTTCGGGACTCGGAGATGATGCCGTTTGCTTGAAGTTCCTGCAGATGTTTGCGTACATCCTCCAGATCAGCAAGTGGCAAGCGCCGAGATCTTTCTCTGAAGGGTCTTGTGTCTGTTAATCTAATGTCATGTTTTGTGTTCTTAGAACAGCCCACGTCCCACTCATGACATGAAAAAACATCTTTCCTCTCCAACATTTTATGGCAGAGACGATTTCTAGCATCTTCGGGCATCGGAGAATTGCCAAAATCGAACGAGGAAACGGTGAGTGCGTTAGGTGATTCCTTTTCTGCCCTGGTGGCCACTTGTGGAACCATCGCAACTGGAAAAACATGAGCCAGTGGAGTTCCCCGCTTCAGAACAATCTCCTCGGCTGAAGTGTTTTTGAGAGTCACTGTGATGCGTTTGTTGTACACAACGGATGCTGGGTGTACTTCAGGTCTCACCTGGAGCTTCCCATCTGACGATTCCTTAGGTTGCTCTACAAGTGCTAACTTGTCATTAAATTCACCAGGGAACTTGGCTATGCCTGTAACATGTAACTGTTTTCCTGGTTGAAGAGTCAATGGCCTATGCTGCATAAACCACACAGTTCCATGCTTTTCAGTCTCCTCAAGGGAAACATCTGTATTTGCAAGCGACTGATAAGCGTCTCTGATCAATGGATGAATGTGTAACGTGCTCATGAATCTGTCACCTGCTTCCTGTTTACAGGAGTCAAACAACTGTCTCACTAGACTGGTGTTGGTGCCTACAAGAAGGGCTATGCTTTCATCTTTTACAGGGTCTGGACACACCAAGGCCAATGTGTCAACAGTCTGGGGCACGCCAGCCACGCTTTCAGTAAACTCAAGCCTGATTGGTAGGTAACCATCGTAAGGGTATTTGTGAGAACTTAACCCCCATATCTCAAGATTCTCGACAGGCTGAACTGCTAAATGTTTCAAGTAAGTGTTATAAAAGCTCCTGTACAAAATAGTGACTTGTGACCCACTATCTAACAACGCTTTTGCATACACTCCCTCTATCAACACAGGTACAACAGAGGTGGGTCCTACCAAGCCTTGTGGCAGGTTGGAAGTTACAGCAGGTGAACAGTTTGTGGAACGAATTTCCTTTGGAGCCCCGTGCCGTTCCTTCACCGAGCTCCGGCAGAGTTTCCCTGTTTCTTATGCATTCTCAGCAGCTTCTGATTTACTTTTCTCAAGTCCTCGTAACCTTGGCATTCCCTCCTTGTATGCCCATCTTCACCGCACTTATAGCAAAAGATGTCTGATGTAGGGTACTTAGAGGTCTTGATTTTAGGTGAGGTACTCTGAGCAGCAACCTCTGACACATGCATATTAGACCCCGTCTTGGACACATCAGGGCTAGACGTCACAGTAGCTACACTCAGTAGTCTAGACACCTGTGAAGACAGCTCTTTGACTTCTTGTTTCAGACTGTCTAATCCAGAAACTGCAGATGTATCAGGAACAGTTGAAGTGTTAACTTTAGCTCTTGTTTTCACACTCTCTCGACCACTTATCCAGTTCTCCTCTTCTCTCACTTCTTTCATCAGTTGAGAAAAAGAAGGAGGGTTCTGTAGAGTGTGGCTCATTCTAACACGTAACGCAACCATGTCAGTGGTCAAAGCTCCTCTAATCAGCTGCTCCATTCTTGCTCTGTTCATGCCTACAGACTCAATGCCACCTTTCAGTAAGGCTCGATGGAGTAGCTTATCCAACCGATACAGGAAGACAGATAGTTTTTCTCCCTCTTCTTGATAAGTATGCCTGAACCTAGCCATGAGATCTGGCCCACTCTCTGTAGTGCCATAGGCTGTCTCGAGTGCAACTAAATAGTCTGTGGCGGTAGCAGAAGGATTGCTAACCTTCAGAAACCTTACAATATCAGCAGCAGGTCCCTTCAAACTTTCAACAATGCGCTGCTTCTTCGCTGCATCACTACACTGCCACTCACTAATCATTTGAGTGGCCTGCTCCATCCAGGCATCGTATTCTTCTTCGCCTGGTGGAACAGGTTTCAAACCAGAAAACAATCTCAGCTTTCTGTAACCCAGACCATCAGCCGGCCCCTGACAACACTTGTCTACCAGCCTACCAATAGCATTCACTAAATCTGTGTTCAGATCTGATTTTGGAGGTGGTCCTTCAGGCACAATGGACCTGATGTCCTCCAGGGTTTTACCTTCTTGGTGTAGTAGGGCCAGCAACTTCGACTGAAAGTCTGCATCAGGACCCTGAACAACAAGACTCTGGACTAAGTGCACAGTCCAAGGCCCAGCTTCTCCCTCAATGCCTATTTCAGGGGGTACACTATCAGGGTCTATGTCAGTTCTAGTCTCCACTAGTATGAACAGCTTGATACCGGTGGTGTCTCCACGGCGTCCACAAATCTTAGTGCGCCCGAAAACCTTCACTGTGTCCAACACTTTCACAATGGTATCATCCACTACATCTATGGGTACATTACTCAATACAATGGCGTGGGATAAGCTGATATTCACTTCCCTGCTCCACTCCACAGCCTTATTGAGCTCCATGTTTGAAACAATGCAAGCACTCGACAATAAGATCACACAAAAAAAAACTCCACCGTTATCAGTAAACTCACTGTTAAACACACTGTCCCTTGCGTAGTAAAAAAAATACCCGATCCCAGCGGTGCCTCCAAAATGTAACCCCTTTTTCCCTTAGTGCTTAAAATCTGCACTGAGGTCACATCCAAATAAAAATAAAACAGGTCCTAGGTTCTCAGCTAAAGATGATGAATTCGCTTGGGGTTCTTAATTAAGCAAGGGACTTTATCACTTGAGTAAAAACAATGGAAAATAATTAGCGCGGTGCCTCCACTGAAAACTTGCTATGCTTTGTGTTAGCAAACTTATGCAAGTCCTCAGAACTCAAATACAGTTTTTAGTCTTAAAGAATATTAAACAACAATATGTAAAGGTAAGACACAAATATTTATTTTGTTAAACCTTTTAAGATCTTTGGAATAATACCCTTCAAAAGGAGAAATGCTCTAGAAATAGATAAGAAAAATAAAAACAAACAAAACACTTCCTGTACATTTAAATCAAGACAGTAATGCCTGAAGCATCAAAATGTTTTTCTTTGTACCCTTTCAAATCAATAGCACAGTTGTTTCCTTCAACCAACCAATAATGAAAGGTGTATGTGTGTATGTCTGATCTTTTAATCAAAAACTTAACCCTTTTTGTTCTCTCACATCAATGAAATGAATTTAACTTGAGCTCAAACTTAACCTTTTTAAATGAAAATAAACCTATGAAATTAGATTTTTAGCTTGTTTGTAACTTAATCAAATAGTGGCTCTCTTTTTATAAACCATTCACTCATGAAATTATGAGATGTGTTCTTAATATTTTAACTGTATTCACACCTATTAAATGTTCAGAATATGAATTCAATAACACAAATGCATAGAAATATCAAACCAAAATGCATTTGAGTACTCAAAACACAATAACAGTACCCACACCTGTACCATTGTATTTTTCAGTCCACATAGAAACAAAAACAAATGATAATGACCATGAAAAGTCTAACCCAAGCGCTTGGATAATTTCCCTAACCGTTGGGGCCCATTTGAAGCGTTGGTGCACATGAAGTATTATCCAGTTAGAACAAGTTAAACTCTGAAACCAGGACAGTTCACACAGTCTCGTGTCTCTATCCTGCCCTCGGCTCCCTTCCAATGTCAAGTACTCACGCAACCTCTCGTTGTAGATGCAATATGGCGTTGCAGCCAGCAAAGCCGTAGAGTGATGTTCAGACAGCCCCGCGCCGACTCCTGTAGCACCGGCTACCTGCGACACGTCCTCGTTCTCTGCTGTCACCTCGTCCGCCGTCCGCTCCGTCTGTACCGTCCGTACGTATGTCGCGTGGAGGCTTTCTCGTGTCCGTGTGGTGAAACAGTCTGATTCTCTGCCACCCAGCTAACTCGCAGCGCTCTGCTGGCTAATGTCGGAGCTAGTGACGGAGACCACGCTGTGGCAGCTCGGAAAACTTCACCGTCGTGTAAACTACACACACTCGACTGAGATAAGTGAAAAGAGTTTCTTTTCTGACCAAATAAGTCTCTCTGGGCAGGGCAATATCTGGGCCAACATTGAGTTCAAGTCTCCAAAATACTGACTTTCTCTTTTCTCTGCCGAGGGAAAAAAAAACCACCGCCCGCTCGACACTGTCCCAAGGAACTCTGGGATACTTCCTCCCGCGGAAATAAAAAAAACAGTTTTTATCAAACAGGAAAAACTTAACCTTTACCATTTTCAAAGACCATAGAATACTTTCAAACAACATAAGACATGAATTTCAGAGTTAATATATTAACAGTATTAATTTTAACATGACTATGGCAAAAATAGGAAGAACCAGAGGATTTTGGGAAATGAAGTCCTACTCTACTCCGTCTTCTTGAAGCAATATAAAAGGGATAACCTGCATATTTTTACATCACTAAAATTATAGAAACACAGTAAAATAAATGTTTTTACACATTTTTAGAGAGCCCTACACACATACGGACATAACAAGACACACACCTGACTAAACCAAATGATTCAGAAATAATTTCACTTAAATCAACATTAAATGTTGTGATCACTGATCATCACGTAATTGACTGATAGATACTGTAAATCTTTATATTCTATGTCAATATTTTGTGTTATATAGGAACAAAGGGCTACAGAAAGCAACTAATTGAACGTTTATACTGTACTGTATACAGTTTCGATTTGGCAAAGCTGAAAACACAAAGAACTCATTAACTCAATGTAATGGATATAGCTAAACCAGATTTATGTAAGATGTACATCCACTTTGCAGCTTTATGCATCTGCTACTCAGTAATTAGCTGTGCTGACTCTCATCAACAGCTGCCCTTAAATAGGAAAATACTTTACTGTTAAGATTTAAAATTAATCACTTATCACTTAGCTTCAAGGCTGCAATGACTTTGAACAACGGCAGTGCTCACTGTAGTAAGAGCTGCAACAAACAATTGTTTTCATAATCCATTAATCTGACAATTATTTTACGATTATTCAATTTATCCAAACATCAGACACCATCCATCAGTTTCCCAGTGCCTAAGTTGATGTTATTAAGTGCTTAGCTTGCCAGGCCAACAGTTAAAAACCCAGAGATACTCAGTTTACATTGATGTTAAGATAACAGAAATAATGTATTAAAACTGTTGCTCATAATAAAGCACACTGTGATTTATCCAAGCTGGTATTATGAGCAGTTGGCTCGTAGCACCAGGCCCAATAATTGACACAGAAATTAGTTTGTTTTGATATGAAACAAAACTTCACCTAAACTAAAGAAAATATTCCCAGATATACACACACACCACACACACACACACACACAC
This sequence comes from Sparus aurata, assembly GCF_900880675.1. Taxonomy (NCBI): domain Eukaryota; kingdom Metazoa; phylum Chordata; class Actinopteri; order Spariformes; family Sparidae; genus Sparus; species Sparus aurata. The sequence goes on along the minus strand of NC_044187.1, from coordinate 25,891,096 downwards.
CTACACACACACACACCTGCACACGCACACACCACACACACACACACACACACACACACACACACACACACACCTGTATTTAAAAACAACAAACAGATGCTTCTTTCCCAGCATGCAGCATTGACCTGTACCTGCTGTTACTGTGGTGATATGATTTATTAATCAGTCTGCTGTTTGATTGGCTTGATAAAGGACAAATCTAATGAGGTACTTTTAGATAAGAGAGGTGGAAGTGATCTATCACTAACGCCGCTTGCACAAACACATGTGCCCGCAGACATAAACACACACACACACATACAGTCACACATGCAACACTGAGTTAAAATTCACACACACACACACACACGCACACACACACACACACACACACACACACACACACACACACACACAGTCAATTCCCATCCAACCATGCTGACCCTGAACATGGCCAAGGTTTTCCTGTTTCAGCTGTGAGGTCGCAGCAGGCGCCACAGGTGTGTATCTACAACATGATCTGGCCCAGCCAGGGCAACAGTTTAGAATTACTAAACAGCAATCCCTGACTGAGGAAGACAGTGACCTGCATGGTATCAAAACAATGAAACCCATTCATGACTTTCTTTCAAGCACTGCAGCCTGATTCTCTGTAGTTCTGAGATTTCAATGAACGACATGCTTTCCCGAGTCACAGCCACAGTGATTGGAAAAACTGCAATCTGTGTTTACAACTTTGAGAAAATTGATAGTTCAGATAATCCAGTGGGCTTTTGAATGGTTTGTTTTGTATAAAAAGTAGGGTATTCTTCTTAACCAATAAGGGAACACGTTAGTCCATCAAAAAAAATTGAATCCACACATTTTTGAACTACGGTTCTCACACTGTCAATCTGCAGTGAGGATAGTCGATTGGAATGACATTGTGACAGGCATCTGTCCTGCACGAATTAACTGAATTCTGTTCAAAACTGTTCCACTGCACTGGAAGTGATTCATTTTACTCCACATTTGCAATTTTTAATATTAAAATCAAGAATACTTTAATCCCATGAGTGTCACTTTAAAGAATGGGAAAATACATAATCAGCTCATTTCATTTTAGCAGAATCTGAGCTCATTCTCATAATAAGATCATATCATCTTTATGTGATATTCTACAAAAAGTGTAATAATAATAATAATAATAATAATAATAATAATAATACTGAATTATCAATATTGTTTACTGGATTTGTACACTGAGATAATAAGAGATTATGCAGAGATTGCAGATGAAAAATCTTTTCAATTTCTATTTCATTTGAGTGTTTGATTACAAAGTTTCAGGTCAATAAGGGTCAATGGTGACTTTCAAACCACATTACATTCTCCCTCATTGCCTTTTCTACTTGCCTCTTTGTAGTCAATCCACTTCTCCCTCTTTGAGATCACCAAACAGCAAAAAGAAAAAAAAAACCTCCATGCCTCTCCTCATTCTGCTTTCTCTTACTTCTTTCTCACGTACATAGAAGACATTCTCTCTGCCTCACACACATGCATAATACATACAGATACATTCACACACACAGCGGTACATAGATACACAAGCATACAAAGTGAATCCCCGTGCTGCCCTTTGAGTATCAAAAAGCCTGGGAAAGATGCTGATTTCAGCGAATGGCTGTTGAATCTTAATGTTTTGGGGGTTTTCATCTCTCTTCTCCAGCGGCCAGAGAGACATGTTGGGATTTGACACAAATAAAAATAAAAACTAACCCATGACATGGTTTTGTTCAACTCTCAGCCTCCCACTGTGGTTTGTGAGTGTGAATACTTTCTTCTTTATTCTTTGTGCTAGCCATTGACCAGCAGCACAAGCCCAGTGTTATGTGTGTATGTGTGCATCTCTATATCTGTGTGTATGTGAATTTTGGATGCATGTTTGTACACGCGCATCTCTCTATGTGTGTTTACTGTGGGAGGTAAACATGTATGCGTGTGTGTGTGTGTGTGTGTGTGTGTGTGTGTGTGTGTGTGAGCATCAGGTCTGTCTGGACTTTATTGTCAGTTCTTTTAATCAAACTGGTCCCCAATTGAGGGGAGAAACAGAGGAGGAGGAAGAGAGAAGACGAGAACAGCAGAGGATAAATGAAAGGGCAGAAAGGACACAGATACAAGGAAGAAAGAAAAGGAGGAAGACAAGGAAAAGGGCAAAAGGAAGCTGTGACATGCTGGAAAGTGAAAGACAGACAGGTAAAGAAAGGGAGGGAGAAGGCAAGTGGCAGGTAGGGGGAGAACTGAAAGGGGGCAAAGGAAAAAGATATATGGAGATGACAATAGAGGCGAGGAGAGAAGAGGAGAGGAGAGGAGAGGAAATGAAAAGAAAGGAAAAGAAAGGAAAGGAAAGGGAAGGAAAGTTTCAAGTTAAAAAGCTGGAAGAGTAAACAAAATGGGGAAGAGACAAAAAACAAGATTGAGGACTGGAAAACAGAGTGCAGGATGAAAGATGAGTACAAACTTCAGCTCTGCTCCAGCACTGTCAGGGCAGAAACTGTGCATGTGTGTGTGTATATGTGTGTGTGTGTGTGTGTGTTGGGGGGGTGTGGGCGTGTGTGTGTGCGTGACTGCCATGTGATCTAAGGTCTTCAATGTCACTACACTGCCTGTGCTGTGATAGCAACCGATTCATCATCTGAGCATCTGGTGCCCTTGCAACAACACACACACACCTGCACACTCGCACACAATCACGCATGTACGCACAGACACACACACAAACATCAAGTACATCCTCAATTTGTTATTTTTGCCTCTTTCATGGCCTCTATCCTCGCAACCTTTTTCTTAATCTATGTTTTTTTGTATTTTCTTTCTCTTCTTGTCTTTTCTTTTATTCTCTAATTTTTTATGCTGTCCACACTCTTTTTCTACATCAAGCTCAACCTGTCCAAAATTGCCCATCCAGCCTTTCTCTTCATCTCACCTGCACACCTTCACCACGTAAATGTTGCACATTGGGAATAAGGAAAACCATTCAGCACGTTTGTTAAGCTGCTGAGAAATTAAATATGTTTTGTTGAGAAACATAGAATGTAAACATTATCAAGCAAGATGGCCAAACCGCAAGTGAGCACGATACCAGAAGTGGAATTCAGCAAAGTCCACACTCTTACAGACCACTAACAACAATGTGTGCTCAACTAAACAGAGCACTAACTGACACATGCACCAATCTATGAATGAACTGAGAGGGAGATCTGTAAAGACATTGACCTTAGTGAGTGAGAGGCTGAACTCACTGTAAGGACAAGTTCCACTGGCTTTGTTCTGATACCTCTACTGAGAAATCCACTGAAAGTGACAGGCTGATTACTAAGTGTCAGCCCTCAGATGATGTAGCCACTTGCAGGAGGGCAAAACTGCATTCAGCCATTAACCAGCACGGCCTGATCCTATTATGGAAAGCATTGCTTTTTTATGGTTATTATTTATCTATAAAGCAATACAACTACATGACCAATACATATAATGTGGATTTTGAAATGATCATGTTGCATGGAATTACCCATTGTGTTGTAGGAATGCGCTGCAACACTCCTAAATATATGTAATAGTGAACAGTGTCCTGTTTTGTTAAACAGGTGTGAAACTTATTTGTCTTATTTAAAGATAAATATGAACACTGCAATATAAATATAGCATCTTTGCCTTTTCAGACTTGTTGGTGCTAGAATAAATAGGTTTTTAAGTAGATTCTCTGCTGTGTGTAGGTCACTGTAGTGCAGACCAAACACTCATTATACAATTCTAAGCATTCTTAATAAATCAGGGGTCACCACCTTTTAATTAAAATTGCGCCCTTTCAAAACATTTAAGGCAAGTAAAACACTGGAGTGAACTTCTGAACCCGATGAAACAACCATATAACACTTTTCTCATTCCTGCAAAATGTTTCTTCTTGAATTATAAAATGTGTAGGAGATTAATAATTGAAATTCATCGGTCTGTGTGTGATCAAGGATGCAGCAACCCTACAATTTTAAAGACCTTTGAGCACCACCAATCGAAATGGAATAATTACATGCTCCCAATGTGCCATGTGGATGGATATAGCAGCCACCTGTGTCCTTGTACAACCTGGTTTAATAGAAACAAACAATTCTATGAACACCTATAACAGTACTGTCAGCTGTAGTATTGGTTACATGGTTTTTACCACATTTTATTTATTCTGTTGTTTCACCCACTGATGATGATGCAAGCATACAAACATGGACAGTACTGTTTATCACACCATGATAACTGCATTTTTGAATACAGTTTTATGAATATTGGTATTATAGTAATTATACTCACTTCATGTTCTAATGAAAACCGAATGTTACAACTTTAATCACAAATGAAAAATCCAGTAGGTAGGTACGCTATCACATTTTAACTACACCATTAATTAAATGTCATTCATTTTTGAGTTGCAGTGAAAGAAGAATTTGTTGTGGTAACTTTAATGTTTCTTTTGGAGTTTAATTGTCTTTGAATCATGGCAGAAAACACAGAACACCAGAGAAAAAAGACATTCCAAGACATTCTACCTATCAATGGAAAGGGAGATAGAGAAGACGTAGGCTGTCTTTCTTAAAACCGCAGTTGTAAAAAAGAATGAAACCTCCTCAAAGATATATTTAGAAGGGTCCCTTCAGCCGGCAAGACACTGAAGGGTTCAGCCTGCTGAACGTGTTTGACTGACAGCTGAGCCAGCAGGGGTGTGGAGGTACAACATAAAGAAACTTGCTCCAGTAAGTGTGGTATACAAGACAAGCAACAGACTGTGTAATCTAAGTAGTACTAAAGAAAAGACCAAGCCATTTTGAATCGTATTTGTGTCATCTTGACATTTGCAGACGAGTTAAAGGGATATTCCGGTGTAAGTTTAATCCATGGTCTAAAACACCGTGAAACTGTGTTAGACTCCCTCTCGAGAGATAAAGTTTGCAGACCGCTAGCTAACGTAGTTTTAGCATCCTCAGAAACAACCGCACGACAACATTACATTGCAGTAAATGGTAAGCAGTAATTGCAGTAAACCGACATCAAAAAGCCACAAATAATGCTCAGAACAGCACCAAACTTCAGCAACATTATGAAATAGGGTCCCAGCACATATTTTGAGGCATCAAACAATTGATATCATTGCCGGATTTGTCGGAAAATATAAACGAAACTCACCACCCGAGAAGCCTTCCTCATTGTGGGGAAGCCCTGTGAGTCGATTACCGAGTGCAGTAGAGTTCCGCAGCTCAATGATGATCATTACTGCGGGACTCTACTGCACTCGGTAGTGAGGATGCTAAAACTACGTTAGCTAGCGGTCTGCAAACTTGATCTCTCGAGAGGGAATCTAACACAGTTTCATGGTGTGTTAGACCATGGATTAAATTTACACCGGAATATCCCTTTAAGCTCTTCACCACCACAGACTGTGTTGACTTGCAAACTGGCCTGGAACATGACATCAGCTTACCCTCTTAATTCAGTTCAATGTGCCACGACACAGGATATGTGTCGTGCTTACAGTTTTGTCCTTTATGTGTGTGTCTGCCTGTCAGACTGTCAGTATGCAAATAAGTTGCCACGTCAATGTTAAAACAGTAGCAGTTACAGCTTTATGCAAAGACAGAGGAAAAGTGTGTACATGCAAATCTCCCTCTCCAACTATGAAGCTGGATACCTGCGTTGCACCCACATTTGCATAAATGCAGACAGGGGGCACAGATCAAAGCAACGTTTTCTGCTTTTTGTTTACATATTGGAATCATTTTCCCAGCATGCATTGCATCTGGGTTAAACTCCACATTCAGCTCTCCCTCTTCTTGTCTGAATATCAAGGGGACTTGCCAAGTGAGTTTTCTTCTTATAAATTAATCTTAAGATGAGTCACAGTGATTTTCTCTGATGAAAAGAACGATGAAGGTTATAAGTTCAGTTCCATTATAATTTAAGTCAGCAGGGGTCCTTGTTATGCACTCATTTATTAGGGATATCGATGTTAAAGTGTCTGACACTTAGAGAAATATTAGAAGAATTATAGAAATATTCGGGAAGTTTGGGAGCTAAATGTAGCATGACAAGCTCCATGAGATACCTTTACTGAAGGGACAGGTTTACTTAAAAGTTTGTAATATGCATGGCCTGGAAGCCTTCAGCCAAAAGGCTATAATCATCCAATTGGCTTAATTAACATGGGTAAGATTGCGGTAATGAAAATCATTGTCTCTGCCAGTCCCTGGGATCAGTGAAGTACCGAACTAATTCTGAAGAGCGTCTGAGCGTGCAAGGCAATACCAAACAGTTTGCATTCATTGTATGAATCCTTATCATCAGTCACTGTCAACAGAGCATCTCTCTCTGGTGATTAAAGTCCTCGATCTGGGATTTTTCTTGCGCTGGAAGACAGGACTTTATAATCCCCAATATTAACAAACATGGTCGCATGAAAGAGGTTCTGCTTAGACAATCTGTACATGAGACAGAGCTAAGCATTTTTTTTTTCTTGAGCAGTATGTTTAAACTTAACATAATACAAACAGCTACAGGGTTGTGTTGCAATATTGTAAATAAGCCCTGCTTAGATACTTGACTAAACAGAAATATCCTCATTTAAATGATCAAACAAAAAGGTTTCTTGGCTGTAACAAAGATAATGTCCAGTCCCACTGCCCCAGTGCCCTGCTCCACATACACTTTGTAATTAATAAGGCCAAACATGGTGCCATTTTAACAGTTTCTTTCTGCCTTTGAAAAAACACCCTTTCTTTAAAACCCAAATGAATTATCGGTTTGGAGGAATAATGGCTGTATTCCAAACAAAGTGATATGCTGGAGGATGTGTGAGCAGGTTATAGCTGGTCTCTGGTCAGATACAAGCATGGCAGAGGGACGATGCTTTGAAATATGTAAGAATATAAAATGAAAGCAGCGAGGGGAAGGGATGAGGGCTGGCTCAGGACAGAGATGTAGAATGCATGGCGCACACACACACGCAGAGCAGTCCAATGTTCCAGCTCATTTCAGCACAACATCATCCGACAACAGAGAGGCTTCAGAAGTGTCTGGTCTCACACTGGTTTCACAGACATGGGAGACAACATCAAAAAGCCAATTTTCTTGCAACTCTGGCCCAAAACACAAACTTTTCTCTCTATGAGGGAGGCAAAGAGGCAGTCAGGCCGTAATCAAAGCCATGACCTTCTACCAGGTCAGCAGAGACATGCACAGTCCATCAGCTTTTTTTTGTGTATGTAATTTGGTACACATCATTTTATGGGTGCTTTTATACAAATAAATTCCATAGGGGCCTATTTTCAGTGAGGGTGGCTCCAGTAGGGACAGCATCTGCACCTCTGGCTGTGTTGTTAAAGCTACAACATTTTGGGTGCAGGGTGAGTTTGCTTGCTTACTTTGATAGTGTGCATTTTGGACACTTCAATGCACCTGGCATATGTGTGGCTGTTTAGTTTAGCTGCACATCTCTTAGTCTTTTCATTCTGGCTAGCCAACAGTCAGTCATCCCCTCCCTATCTCCCAGTATTAGTCTAATTTTTGTACCTTCCTCTCATCTGTCAGTTCCCAAATTTCATCAAACTAGTTTATGAAAGTGGCAGCTCAGAATCAAAAACTAGCTTCAGACCCCTTTCTTCAGTTAAAGATGTCTGTCTGGTCTGGTCCAGTCTTAGCTTATTTTTGAGAAGTAGGAGTGGATTGTCCTTAGGGCTGCGTAGTTTCTTGGTTTTGAAGGTCAAATATAGTTTCTGCAACATTGTACTGTCAGTGAACAATTATTCTGTGGTATTAAGCTATTGTTCAAAAGCTAAAACATGTTAATGCCAACATCTTTGAGAAAGTTAGATGCCACTGCCTGCAAGTGCAGCCTCCAGCTGTTACTGCTTCAGTAAACTCGCAAAAACAAAATTTTTGGTAAACATACATTTATTTATGAACACATTTGTTTTGCATGTGAGGAGGTCGGCTCTAGCATCAACATGACTAAAAGAAAAAAAAAAGAGGTAATAGCATCTTGCTTGCTAGGGTTTTTACCCTTAGTGACCAGCTTGAAGTTAGGGTAACTTCAGGGTTGATAGCTTGGAGGTTGTTGTCATCTCCCCATAGAGACAGGTAGCACGGTAACACACTGATAGCAGAAGGGGAATGCCAACTGAAACTGTGGCCCATTGGCAGGCTTATACCAACAGTCTTCATCCAGTGAGTCAGACTTTCTACAATGCAACACTGACAGTCTGGCAGACAGTCAGCTGGTGTCAATCACACACAGTTCGCCCCTCTGGGCAGCTGAGACCAAGTGGAAGATTTTTCTTTCTATTTAATAACAATATTTACAATACATTTAAAATATATGAGTCCTAAAAGGATGAATAAATCCATTGAAAATCTAAAAAAAAAGCAGGTATTCCAACTGCAGTACTGCTTGGTCCATCCAGTGTTCAGATATTGTCACAGAAGCATCCAGTGTCCCCAAATTGAAATGTGATCTCTGATTTATTTGCCTCCTCTCCCTTTTCAGCCATGCCTCATCGCTTCCTGCCCTTCCATCTCTCATTAGAAAAACAGAGCCAAAGCCTGGCAAAGAGGAGAGGAGGTAGGGCTGCAGGGGTCGCAGCTGGTATCCTGGATGAGGACCTGGCACAAGACAAAAAAAAGCGGAGAAAAGAGGAGATTGAGAAAGAACGGAAAATAGGAGATGGACAGATGGAGGGCAGAGTGAAATAGAGGGCTGGAGGGAGGGAGAGAAAGGGATAATGATGATGAGACTTCAGCTGGGCAGAATAGAGCTATTGGATGGATAGAAGTGAAACTGATTGGGCTGAGAGAGTTACGGAGGGTGAAAAGAGGTTGTGAGAAAGAGGGATGGATAAAGGGATGGGCAGCAGATGGGTACACCCCTGGTACTCTCTGCTGACCACTCGTTTTTCATCAAAGAAGGATTCTTAGGCACAAAAGAGGTGCGGGGCTCGACAAAGTAAGGTGGAGGTGGCAGGAGGCAAGAATCTTGCACCTTCCTTTGTTGTTTGTCTCTTTCTTCATTTTGCTGGAACCATTCAGGGAAGCCATCCAAACCTCTGCTATTCCTCATCGTTTCTGTATTCTCCTTTCTCTAGAGTTCAGTGCTCAGTAAACAATTACCAGTCATTTAAAAAAAACAGAATGCAATCATTTGAAAATGAACTTTGTGAACATTATAAATAAAGCGTCCCGATGCCCATGAAGTAATCCTTTGTATTATGGTGAACCTCTCCCCATCTGAAATTTTGAGAATGCTCATTTCATACAGGGTGTATGATTGCATATTTGCAGTGCAATCGTGTTGTTAGATTTCTACTGAAAATTGGAAGACTTCTGAAAGTCTTCTTTAGCTTTGTTAATGTTCTCTTCACCAAACAAACTCCAGGCATTAGGAGAACACAAGCAGCCAATCACAACCTCCAACACACACACACACACACACACACACACACACAAAACACACCCACACCCAAGGACTTACGCACACCCTCTCCTATCAGATGTACATAGTTGGCAGTCTTCCTGGACATCTGTCTTTCGTGGTCAAAATGTGCCAGACTGGACCAGCTCAGCCCAGTCCAGGGTCAGCAACATACAATACATCACAAACCTCTCTCGATCTCTCTCTCTCTGTGCTGTATCAGCCCTTACTCTCCCTCCATCTGTCTTTCCCAGCCGCTGTCTCCTCCTTTCTGTATCTCTGACTACAAATGCAGCCAAGCTCAGGGTCAGCTGTGCGCTCTACATCTCTGCCTCGATCTCTCTGACTCGCTCCGTTCACGCTCCCAATCTTTACTCTTTAGTTTTTCTACCTTGCACGATCATCTCTTTCGGTTTGCCATGTGTTTCTTGCCCTCTTGTTCTTTTCCTCACTCTACCTGAATTGGCTTCCCTCTCCCGTTCGCTTGCTTTGCTCCATCACTCTCTCTCCCTCTCCTTCTGTTCTGTCTACTCGCCAGCAGAGCCCCAGGGTTAAAACATGCTGGCATCCACTAGTCTGGCAGGTGTGTGTGTGTGTGTGTGTGTGTATGAGTGTGTGTGTCATGTGGAGGAGGTTGCTTCATTACACGGCCAACATCCGTAATATATGTGTGTGCAATTCTTGTGTCAATTTCATATAAAATGTCACGAGAGGTGCGAGCTAAGCAGCTGCATACTCTGTGCATGGTAAGAAAACTGTTTGTGTGTGTGTGTGTGTGTGTTTGTGTGTGTGTGTGTGTGTGTATTGACATAATGTACAGCGCTGTTAATGTTTTTTCGAGTGACAAAAAAAGTCATAACGTAGCAAAGCAGAAGAAGACTGACAGCAAACATGGATGTAACCAATTAAGGTAATAAATTCTTTCAAAAGTTTTCCGAAATATTTTTATTGGGAAGGATAAGCATTCAGTGCCCAAACAGGGCAGGTGATCTTCTCACTTAATTTTGTTAGGCATGTGGTTTAATTCCTACTCAACTTTTACAAACTCTATCTGAACAATTGCTTGGGAACACAAAACTTCACAATTGAATCAGGAGAGAAGCACGGAGACGAGGCATGGGAAATCGTCACATCCTTTGGACTGTCATGGAAAATCCGACCCAAGTCCTTCACAAAGAAATCCACAGTCCAGCAATTTCAAAACAACTTAAACTAACTGTCCACAGGCAAGTATAGGTAAGTGAGCAAGACAGGGAAGGCCTCTTTTTCTGTCATGATAAAATCCACTCATATACTGTATGGCCAATAAAAAAGTGATTATGTAAACTGTACAGTACAAGATGCACAAGCCGCGTTCAATTCCTGGGTCTGCATGAGTGTGTTTGTGGGCTTAAGTAAATAAAAGAGGCTTAAACCCAGTACTATGTGCGTGGTCTGTATGAGCAGAACTCACGGTAGCCTGGAAAGGGCTACAGCCTACTAGTGGTAGAGCAAGGTAAATGTGTAATTGGCTGGTAGTTTTACTTCACTCACCAGCCAGAAAACACAACTGTAATATATCGGTTGTGGCAGGTAATTTTGAGCATTGTGACTGAAGAATAAAGTCCATTTGCTACCTTGGTTCATTGTATGTAAGCAACAATGTGAGTAAATGTGTGCCTCAGTGTTTTTATGACCATCAATGGCCCATTTGTACAACATTCACTTGCACTCTGTCACTCTTCAGCCTGCATCTGATACAAAACTATGTGGCTTATTTAGCTTATTCTTCCAGGTCTTTCTGGGCTCTGCTGGTTTTCTAGCAATGACAATCATAATGGATCACACACACTCTCACTGTCAAGGGGGCCATAAAAGTCCAGACACAATCAAACACATGTTAAACTACTTATTGGATAATGGATTAGCTGTATTATATTAGACTCTAAACAATATAATACAGCTGTTAACACTGTCAATCTCACTGCAGGTTTGTTATCAGAATGACTGCCTGCTAAAATGCCATTTTATGGGTTTATGGTCAAAGGCAGACACACACGCAACCGCACAGACGTTTAAAAGGAGATATAAAGATCACATCTTTTACAATCGCCATCCCGCCCTCTTCAACTGAAAACAGCTCTGTTGGTGCGGTTACTGGTGAAAAGCGATTTGGTTATGTCTTAAATGAAAACAACATAAAACCAAATCGTACAAACAGATGCACTTAATTAGACTTTGTACCCAGGTAGACAGACACACATGCAAGCACACACACACACACACACACACACACACACACTCACACACATATACAAAGATGCTTTGGGCACACACTTGCACTTCTGACACAGTCTCACACTCACTCACTCACTCACACACACACACACACACACACACACACACACACACACACACACACACACACACACACCGTGATTAAAGACCAAGGCCATCTGGCACTGTAAAGAGAGCGAGGGGAAAGCACCCTCATGGATGCTGATGCAAGCCTTGAGACATGTCCTTTATACCCTCCTTTCCTTCCTTAGTTCTTTGCTTCCTGTTTGCTCATTCGCATCCTCTATTCTTTGCCTCCTTCCTCCCTCTCCTCTGTATCTGTCTTCCCTTGCTCGTCCTTCACCAATTAAATGGCATATTAAAAACCAAATTGTCCATATTTCCTCATCTTTTGAAATGGATGTGGGAGAGAACCTGTGTACCCACCAGGTTCCTCTTTTCAGCCAGCAGCACTAACAGATGCTGGGAGAGATTGCTGGTAGCAGCTCCTGCTGTTGCTATGAGACTAATGAAAATGTGTGTGAACCAGAACAGTCTCTCACTAAAAGTTAGAGTATTATTCATACAAAACACTAAACACTGTTGGGATGTTACATTTAAAACAGGATGGAAGAGAAAGTCAAGGAAGAAAAGACAGGTTCCCAGTAGGAAAATATAAGGGTGCGTAAGAATCAGTCTTTGCAGGCTTCCCAAATATACTAATATTAATTGTTATATTCAGTAATTGTCAGCATTTCAATGCTTTCAGCATTCAATTCACTATGTTTGGTAGGTTCCTCCACATCTTCTCTAGAAGTGTTTTTTAAAGGTCTGTGAATAGCTTTTTGCATTGCATTACATTCATAAAAACTACTTCAACTTTGGACCTTGAGTGCTGTGTGAGGAAAATCAATGACTAGCTGTGCCAAACTATCTCTTTCTACATTTAAACAAGACCAAGCTGAGAAACTGTTTTTGTTTGGAATAAAAAGGGGTTGAAAGTCATCCCTCAACTCAGTTCCCAAGGCCCAAGGAGATGAATAAAAATACCAACTTAAAATGTTGAAAATTAATTGTATATAGAATAAAAAGACAGACATTTAACTCAAAATAAATGCAAATAAATAAGTTGACATAAAGCTGTCAGTTAATTAAGGAAGCCGTCTGCAGTCTACTCAGTCAGTCATAAAGTTTAACTTGCTCATACTGTAAATTATCTGTTTTTTGGTGCAGAAGTATTGGAATTTACCAGCACTCCATGAGCGTACATCTTTTTTGTTACTTTTGTTACATACCCTAACCCTTTCAAGGTAAAAAAATCTGTGTTAGAGAGAAATGTCTCCCTATAACCAAATGGCCTTGATCCACTGTTCACACCGCTCTACATGTTTTCGGAAGGAAAATACAGTTCGAAGGCCATCTCAATACACAGTTTGTTGCTGACAAAGGTGATATGCACATGATAACCTCCCAACCAAATGTTTTAGTAAAGCATCAACACAATGAATGAAGAGGTAAAGAAAGCAAAATACCCAGCCACCTATAAATGTATAGTAGCTTTATTCTGTCATCATAGAAGAGGGACACAGACATTGTTACCAAATGCTCAGCAGGCAGAGTGAGGGTGGAAAATAATACCTCCTCCTCCAAAATGACAAATGTGATAACATATGTGGAGAAATGTTGCACAATATGAGTGCCTCGCACTGCATAATAGCAAAGCAACTGAATGGCAGAACCTCTCTTTAGTTGACAGTACAAAGTGCAAATTGTTGAGAGATTCCTTTGGTGAGCCTTTTTTCTGACGTTGTTCTTACAAAACTGATGACATGAAACCACATAAAAAATGCAGGCTAGACAATCAATATATCAAGTTAAATGAAAAGAAAGGTAAACGAAAAATCTGTCATTATGCATTACTAGGAGAGAAAAATAAATATGAATTGAAAAATAAAGGGAATCCTAATTATTATTATGTATTTAGGACCTTTTTACGGAGCCCTGGAGGTGACATGGACGTTTTTTTTTTTATCTCGTGAGTGCGACTTACTATCTCGCACGCGCGTCTTACTGTATCTCGCACGCGCGACTTAGTATCGAGATTAATTCAAGCGCATTTTGACGTAATTTAACAGTGCAGTCCGTTAAATGCAGGCTTATTATCATGGATCGAGACCATCTCATTATTTTAATTGATTAATTAATTAATTAAAGTTAATAAAGTGTCTTATTCTTATTGTGTAACGTGTCCAGGTGTTTTAATAGCTATTTTAATGGCTATTATGCTAGCCATGATGGAGGAGTTGTAAAGGTAATAGTAGTTTGGTTATAATTAATTTAGGAAATAACGTTGCAGCAGTCACAACTGGCAATCAGGACAAACGATTAACAATGGATGCAGGTGCATATAGTATTATATTCATGTGAAAGTTGTGACAGAAAACCTACATTTACTAAAATACCTTCAATTTTCCACGACATTCTCACACAGACCACATTCTCTCGGCTTTCACAGTACACTAAACACGTTTGTTGTCTTCTGTTATTATATAAAACAGATATACTATTGCTCTTTATACCACGAGTGGGCGCTGTTATATAAGACAGGTCATAGTTAACACGCTGCACGTAGAGAGGTCAGAGTGCAACAACATGGCGACTATGTACGATACGACGCTGCTACTGAGAACAATGTTACAGTATAAGTTGTTGAAGTAAATGGCACTTGTTCATGATTCCAGCGTCCAATCATTGTTGAGTCAACACCACAACGTTCACTTCATTCAATCATTTGAGCCAGAGTGCCACTGCATCTTACTTACTATCTCGCACGTGCAAGTTACTATCTCGTGCATGCGACTTACCATCTCGCGCGCACGAGATACAGCAAGTCGCACGTGCGTGATAGTAACTGGCGTGTGCGAGATAGTAAGTCGCGCGCGCGAGATAGTAACTGGCGCGTGCGAGATAGTAAGTCGCACTCGCGAGATAAAAAAAAAACTATCCATGTCACCTCAAGGGCTCCGTACCTTTTCACTCAACTTTGAAGAATTATGTTAAGTTGTTCAAAATGATATGCATTAAATCATTATGAAGGCAGTGTCTCCTTGCCATATGTTCTCTTCCATATGGTCACTTCAGTATGTTAACAGTTTGGACGGAAACTCACTGTAAGCCAGAAAAAAAATAAAAGTGTGCAGTCTAAACAGTTGGAACTTGGGCGTGTTTTTTTAGCAAAATTCTTGCTCATAACCAGCTTGTCATATGTTGCATAAAAAGTTGCATTTATATTTTTAAAAAGTGCATGTTGTGTAGTCTCGCTAATTAGTACTCTGCATGCAACCTTTGCGTCTCCAGTCCATGTCACCTTCCCGTATTGATACTCTTACTAGTCATACCTTTCTCGCCTGAAGTGAAAACACCATTGCAGAATTAAACCAACCTATTCTTGACTAATCTAGGGTACACTGTATTTTAATTTGCTGAGCTATATGCTAATCACAAGAAATGTGAGGCTGAACACCTTCTTAAATGCAAACATAGGACCCTCCATCTGTCCCTGGGGCGCGAGAGGAGGAGGTAATTTACATGATTAATTACCTATACCTAACAGCTCCGGCAGTGTTCAAGGCCTACAGGGCTACTCACATAGCATGTTGATGTGTGCGCGTGTGTGTGCTTGTGTAGTTCTATTGCAGACGTCACAGTCTAGTCAGGTAATGATCTATAATTAATGACGCAGTCTGATTTTGCAGTCTTATCATTCTTAGGTATAGCAAAAGTCAATTGCAATTTAATTTGAACACACTGACTGAACTCCGCAACTAAAACCGTACATGACAAACTAGAAGGCAACACATAATTAACTTTGATACAAATGTTTCTGAAATGTGTTTTGTTTGGGGCACTTGTATTTCATTTCCTGTAAACCTCAAACCATGTATTTTACCAGGTATTTAAAGTAAAAGAAAAAGTAGCACAGCCTCAGCAGAGCAGCAATAATGCTGCAGTGTAGCTCTCTTGCTCTCTGTTTATCTAACTCTCTCACTTTGAAACTGACTGGAGACATATGGACTGGTTCATTACCTGTAATATGGCATAATAGCAGCTTCCACATGAGGCATATGTGTGTGGGCAAGTGCAGGTCTGGGCAGGCTTGTCTGTGTCCAAGAGCATACAGCTGTGTATGAACGTGTGTGTCAGTGCCCATGTGTGCATTAGAGTGTGTTTCCATGTTTTGTCCATCAACATGTCTTGTGTGTGTGTGTGTGTGTGTTTGCGTGTGTGTGCGTGTATGTGTATGTAACAGGCCGAGCCACAATGCCAGTGTTGTGATTAAGCAGCAATCAGAAGCTAACAAGCTTTAGATAGCAGACATCAACACACACACACACACACACACAAGAGAGAGCGAGAGAGAGAGAAAGCTCCCTGTCACTCATCCTCATTGAGATGAAATAACATGTATGCACGTACGCATTGGATTCAATCTCAGTGTCCACAAAGTCATGCGAAATAATGACCAAATGCACACACATATTGGAAATGAACAGCAGTGTCTAGTCACTGAATGGAAATCAATTCCAACTAATTCATTCACTGAGGACTGTTGGGAAAGCAGAAACACCTTGATCCATGTTTAGAAGCATTAGAACAGCGGCAATGATAATTTGAGGATGTTTGGAAATGACTCAACCTGCACCAATGCTGCCTTAAAATGACAGATTTACATATTCAATGACTAGAACAAAGATACTTTAAATCAAACACGTCTCTGGTGAAATCAATGCCCGCTTTGATTTAGTTTAGGGGTGTCATGATATATTGATTTGGATGATAACCTTGATGTTCAAGAAATGAAATATTAATACTGTGTTAATAATATACATCGTAAGTAATCTTGAATGTTGTTTAAATGGCCTCTAAAGGAGGTTGTCATTTCATTCCTTTCATACCACTATTTGACACTAAGACACATACTGTACCAATGTGGATGTTCAACCATGAGTCTTTCTGAATCCTCAGGGTCTTTTACATGAGGAGGACACTTGAGCACTTCTAAATACTTCAGAGCATATGTTGAAAGCACAACCTTCAAATTGCCTGCATATACACTATATTGCCAAAAGTATTGACTCACCTGCCTTGACTCGCATATGAATTTAAGTGACATCCCATTCTTAATCCATTGGGTTTAGTATGACGTTGATCCAACCTTTGCAGCTATTACAGCTTCAACTCTTCTGGGAAGGCCTTCCACAAGGTTTAGGAGTGTGTTTATGGGAATTTTTGACCATTCTTCCAGAAGCGCATTTGTAAGGTCACACACTGATGTTGGACGGGAAGGCCTGGCTCTCAGTCTCCGCTCTAATTCATCCCAAAGGTGTTCTATCGGGTTGAGGTCAGGACTCTGTGCGGGCCAGTCAAGTTCATCCACAAAAAACTATCTCATCCATGTCTTTATGGACCTTGCTTTGTGCACTGGTGCACAGTCATGTTGCAACAAGAAGGGGCCATCCCCAAACTGTTTCCACAAAGTTGGGATTATGGAATTGTCCAACATCTCTTGGTATGCTGAAGCATTCAGAGTTCCTTTCACTGGAACTAAGGGGCCAAGCCCAGCTCCTGAAAAACAACCCCACACCATAACGACAATTCAACCTCCTACTCATTGTGCCATTTTAACAACCAGCATGATAATCGCTCAAGGGCCAAACAACAAATACAATGTGCCGTTGTCCAGCCACCTTCGGAGCTCGCGCCATGCCTATTTTCTCAATAATAATAAGAATACATTTTATTTATAAGCGCCTTTCAGGTCACTCAAGGACACTTTACAAAACAAACAGCAGTCAAGCAGCAAAGTGAAGTATACAAATGAAGTATACATAAAACAGATAAAAACATTACAAATCATCAGGGAAAGCAATTTTTAAAAGGTGAGTCTTCAGTTGTGATTTAAAAGTAGTAATAGATGGGCACTGGCGCAAACTGAGGGGGAGAGCATTCCACAGTGTGGGGCCAGCCACACTGAAGGCCCTGTCACCCATAGAGCGTAGTCTAGAGGGGGGAATGGAGAGGAGACGGGAATCAGAGGAACGTAGTGAACGGGGTGGCAAATAGGGATGGAGAAGACGGCATAGATAGGGAGGTGCCAGGCCATGAAGACATTTAAAAACCAGAAGAAGCGTTTTAAAAGAGATACGGTATTGGACTGGGAGCCAATGCAGGTGCTGAAGGGTGGGGGTGATGTGTTCCCAGGACTGTGTGTGAGTTAGGACTCTGGCAGCTGAGTTTTGGACATACTGAAGTTTTTTTAGTCTTTGGTTGGGCAATCCGAGGAGAAGGCTATTGCAGTAATCCAGTCTGGATGTAACGAAGGCATGAAATCATACATGACTGCTACTGTAATCAAGTCATCTCTCATTGTTTCACTACAATAAAAAGGCAAAGGCAGAGAGAGACAGCGAAAGAGAGAGAGAGAGAGAGAGAGAGAGAATAAATAGGAGACTCAAGTTGTTGTGTGGGACTGAGCGCAGAGGAGATTGGAGCCATACATCATAGAAAATGCACAGGTAAGACAAAGCTAATGCTGTCCCGATTCTACAAGGAGATTTATAGTCATTCTCTCTCATCTCAGTCTAACAGAATATACAAACAGGGACACCAACCAATAACTTGGGCATGGTGAAAATTTGGAATTAAAAGTGTGAACAATAAAGACGACATCATTTAAAATACAAAAACCACTAAGATTTAACCAGTAGTAAAGAAGTGGTGTGTGTGGGCACGGCTCTGCCAGTGCATGTGGATTTAAGAGCATGCACTTAGGTGTGTTTATGTTTGCAAGTGTGCATTTTAGAAAACAGGGCGAGAAATGGTGCACCAATGATAGCGTGTAAATCAGTGTGTATGTGTGTTCTTTAAGAGGATGGTGAGTGCTTGGTACAGATTTCTCGAGCCCTGCCAACTGTTAAACCTTGTTTTTCTGCCAGTGCCTGCTGTCAACTCCACCTGTGCCATGAAAAGACACACACAGCTTTGCAGCTGTCTCACCTCAGTGCAAACGGAGGGGGAAAGGACATGCTTAAGGAGATGAGATTCTTAAAGGACGACCAAGTTGAGCAAGTATAAGCTACGTAAGAAGGTAACTTTGAAGATAAAGAGACTGGGTATAAAATTAGAGTGTAGCTAAATGAATTGTTGGATGGTAGCTATTAGGATGTTCAGGAGGACGGCAGAAACTTTTAGATTAAGGTCTTTGAAGCAAACTCTCCAAGCTTGTTAGTGTTGTTGAAAAGGACAAAATAACTCATTTAAATCACTAAATCCACACTGCCCTCTCTTATCTCCCTCTGTCCTGCTTTCTGTCTTTTTCACCATCTGCCTTAGTATATTTCTCTTTCCCTGTAAGGAGCCCAGATATGCAGATATGTTTGAGTAACCGTGAAACCATAGCAAAGAAAATGTACAAGTCTGAACATTTTTCAGCACTATCTTTCCTTACTTAGTGACCTTCTGTCTCATTCCATGCCTCTTTATTTCTCTTGCAACCACCGCAGCACCTCTATTTGTCCTTAAATATTTCACCTCTTATTATCATGTAGGTATGAATGAAGGTGGGCTGGCATTGAATACAAATATCCAGCAGAACAAGTCATTAAATGGCACTGAATCTTAAAAGGATACATTGTTGCTGTTGTCCAGGAGTCATTTTGAAACCATCATGTCACAATCTACTTCTAAAAATAATTGGTCAACTAAATTAGTCTATAATGAATTGTAGGGAGAATTACTCTTACATTGCCTCTGCCCGGCTTTGTGGCTTGTTAGTTTCTCCTGGCAGTCAACAGTTAACAAAATGTTTAAAAGCCAGGTCGTCCTCACTAAACAAATGACCACATAGCAGCTGAAGTAATCATTATGGCAACAAAGGAGGAAGTCAGATGAGGTGGCATAAAAATCGACGATCGAAGTTCACATCAAGGAGAGAGCGGGATGGATAGCCATGTCGAACAAAGGAGTATCATCCTGATGACTGCTGTTCCTGACCCGTTAGCAACCAAAACTCAATAGTGAGTTGTTGTTTTTTTACTTAGTAATGTAGTTAACTTACATAACTTAACAGAAATTATCCAAGTAAAGAACATAAGCTACACAAGTTAGTGAAATTACAGAAGTAATGATGATGAAAGTTCTCAGTCATCCAGGTCATGGTAATTCTAAGTGCTGTATCATAGGCAACTGGACTTGTTTCAGTTTTTTAAAGACCTTTCACCTCTCATCCAAGAGGCTTTTTCAGTTCTAACTGTAGGGGAGCTGCAGGCTTTTACACTATGTGTGGGAGTGTCCTTACAGAGACTTTAAGGACATGTGAGATGTGAATTTCAGAGTTTTACGGGCCACTTGTGGGTCGTTGACCCAACCGGTTTTCATGTGGGTTGTTAGGGCTAGGTGAGCCCAGGTGTGAATGGTTATTAAGCTGCCTGGGAAGGGAACTCAGTAATGCAATGTAGGTGGGTGATAAGTCACGTCTCAGGCCACCTCCTCTGTTCAAAGACGGCCGTTCCAGTTTGATATAGATGGATTCCTTTACTCCGCTTTCAAACCATCTGTCTTCTCTGGCCAAGATGTTCAAAGTGTTGCCCAAAAAAGGAATATTGTTTTTCCTTCAGATGTAAGTGGACAGCGGAGTCTTGACCTGAGGAGCAGTAAGGCATTTATTTCAACAGTGATTTTTTTTCTAAACCTAACCAAGCAGCTTTAGTGCCTAAACCTAAACTAAACCTGAGCACAACTTGTAGAAATGCTTAAATTGGCCTGAGCCATGGAAAGCTTTACTGGTCACAAAAATCACTTCAACTGTGTGTGCACAAGGTTTGATTGAAAACCCAAATACACATGTATCTATGGCTTATGGATTCATAGAAATACGATTTGAGAGATGTAACTTGCACCGCAAAAAACAAATGCTTAACTTCTGGCAAGTTAACAACATACCTTTGACTTACAGGGAAAGTACTGTCACCTCAGATGCTCTTGAAATTATTAAAAGTGCCTCAAGTCACTTTTTTAAATTAAAGAAAACAGGAAGATTCACCAGAACCTGCACAGGCAGAAACTACAATTTACTGTGTCCATCTGTGTGCATGTAACTACATATTTCTAGCATAAGTTGACTCTTAGCTCTTGTGTGTGTGTGTGCATTCCCTCTTACTGTCTGTGCTGTTTTCAGAAAACTGTCTAAAAACATAAAAATAAAAACGGCACTCTTAGAAGTATCCTCTGTGATTGGTTGTTGTAAGGAAACTGCAATCAGATTCATTACCATGATGACTCATTAGCTGAATCAGGACTGTAGACCAAACAAGCTACAACAAAAGGTTATATTAAGAACTGTTTGGGAAGAACAACATGGAGGGACACAACCAAGGGAGACCGAGAGAGAAATACCATATGTCTTTACATGTGGGTGGGTGGGTATGTGTGTGCATGTGTGTGTAAGTAGGTGAGAATCTGGAACAGACTTGATGAATAATAGGGTCCATTCCCTGGAGATGTTGAGTCAAGATGGCTGACTACAGCTGACCTGTTTTGGGGTTCACAAGAGTTTAACATGCCAGCAGAGAGAGTAAATCCCTTGGGAGAGGGAGGGAATAAGCACTGGCCTGTCTTTCATTGTAATGTTATGACTGTAAGCAAACAAACAAAAGATAAAAATGTGCATTTCATCTGTGTGAATGACTTTTCTGACCAATGCTTGACTGCTGTTGTGACACGAGTTTCCTTAGGTTTGATACAAAATAATATACAGCGGTGTTCTTTGGTGTGTTAAATCCACTATGTTTGCTACAGTATATGCTTCTCCACCACAAAGCTACACAGTATTATAGGGAATCTTTGTTAAAGGGATTATGTCTATTAGATATAAGTTAGTACACGCTGTACTTCACCTTGGTAACAAGAAGATTTCTGCAATTACTTTTGTCAAGACAACAGAAACAAAAAATAGATCATCACTGCTCACGGCAGGAGATCGTTAAATCATCGTTTTAAATGTTTCTTGGCAACAAGCAGCTATTAAAAGAAAACTCTGGGGACGTCTTAGGCTGTGTTGAAGACAGGAGTTTGACTAGAAGTTTACCACAGTATGATTCCATTTTTGTCTTTTATGTTGTATGTTGTGGAGAGGCCAAAGCCAAGAAATTATTATAGCTCAGCCAAATCTGAATTTGTGATTACAATGTAGGGAGTTAAAGATATTAGCTCAGTTTGAGTTTTCTTCTACCATTATTTGAAGGCACCTCATTGATTTTGATTATTCAGTTTTGTCTCCACTGGTGCGGTAAAACTGAAACAAAAGTTGCAGTTAAACACTTGCAAAACTTCTAACTTGTATTTGCAAAAAAGTAACCAAACTACAGAACAGTATCAGGAAACTTTGTAAACGGAAACAGACATCCAGCTGTGCTATGTACCCCACAGGACAACATGAAAACATCAAATTGAAAAAGAAGTGGTTCACTGAGTTAGAGGAAAGGAATCAATAGCCTAGGCAGGAAGGTAAGGAGGGAGACAGAAAGAAGAAAAGAGGTAGCCAAGACAGCTGGTATTTGGCCACATGCTTCTTTGTACTTGATGCTGACTGTCAACATTATGAAGATCTATGCACACACTTAATGTGGCAGCAGGAGGTAAAGACGAATGAGAAAAGTTTTGAAGCATCTTGAAGATTGCTTTTCAAAGTTGCATAAACTTTCAGACAAGTTTCTGGAGGGAAGACTTTTGAGTTGGATCTGATTTTCATTTGTGAACATGTTCAAAACACCAACTGGCAAAAAAGCTGAACCCATTTTTCAATACACTGGAAGAGGCATTGTGTGAGAAGGAAGTGGTTTGTCCCAAGATACCCCTGCTGAAGACTGCTTTCAACAGACTCCATGTTTGAATTCTGACTGAGTTTTTATGCTTCCTAAGCGATTTAAGAAAATAAAGTTGCTAGTGCACAAAGCAGGGACGCTCTCTAATATCTCCACAGCTTTCCTGTGATATCACACCTGAGTCACACTGCTGTTTCCATACCAACAGTGTGGATGTATTTATTCACAGTTTATTGATGAAAACACAACAAATACTTCCCCTTGGCTGGGAGTGCAGCGTAAAAATACCTAGGCGGATGCTTTGATCTACTTGGCTCAGGCAATAAGGGGATTGATTTGATGGTCTGTGTGGTTAAAGCAAAAAACAACAAATATACTAAATAGGATTGGAGACAAACACTTTACTTACCACAGTTTTGGTTGCTGTATGGAAACAGCTAACTGCACACACTTGCATATTTACACTTTCAAAGTAATGTTAAGAAGTAGCATATTTGCTCCACACATGGCAGAGTCAGGCAGTTAATCTGTCTGATGCTGGCAACTAGTAGAGAGGCGGGAAACAAGTGAAGGTGCAGAGAAATCTGAAAAACCCAGTCCAAGCAAGGAATCCAACTAAAGTAACCATGAGACTGAGCTGAGCTTTTAAACTTTTAGAGTTAGAAAATCATCAGCGATCTTTTCTGAATTACTGCAGTGGTACAGAAACCCTGTGTTTACAAAGTC
The DNA here is from genome assembly GCF_900880675.1 of Sparus aurata. Classification (NCBI taxonomy): domain Eukaryota; kingdom Metazoa; phylum Chordata; class Actinopteri; order Spariformes; family Sparidae; genus Sparus; species Sparus aurata. Next base: position 25,867,774 of record NC_044187.1, on the reverse strand, counting down.
TGGTTATTTACCTCCAAATCCACCTGACCTGATGTGGTACATGCTGCTATCAGATACTGTTACACATGGACACTCATAAACATTAAGAAATAAATGAATTTTTGATATTATTTAGCTTTGCCTAGGACTTTGTCACCTAGCCTACACTACCACAATTGACTTAAAATGTTTAAAATGCTTGGTTGCATGTTTTGAAATCAATTCCGCTGAATCATTGATTGTCTCAACCGACCTCAAACATAGTCCAGGTTCTGCAAACTGCATCCAAATGACTGCATCCAAAACAAAAACTTTAAGGTTAAACTTGCCTTACACTGTCAACAAATTGTTCCTCATACAAGTTGAGAAAATAAGGGTGGATCATGGCTGAAATATAAAGCTGACCATTGAAACACACAACATTTGATAGTTTTCTGACTTTAACACATGCACTTCTATGCTTTCTCCCTAATATACATAACTACACATTTCTTACATGCCCATTCAGTAAAGCATGTTGTTGTTAACATTAGCCATTGGCAGCTCCATATATATTTGTACTAACTTCTTGTTCATCTTAAGAGTTCATTAAACTTGAAGGCACATTGAGATTCTTGATAACATTAAACAGAGGTAAAATGACTTCACTTATTTAATTGAGGCAAATGGGGTCATCTATGCCTCAGCATCATTGTTTACTTCCTGAATCCTGTGACCTTCAGGGAAAATTGTAAGAGAAGGTGGCAGCCTTTGGAAAACTAGACTAATAATAGAGTAAATTAAAATAAGTAAAACAAGTTAGAGTGAAGAGCAACTGATTTCATATTGGTGTCATCTCAAAATTCAAAACATATTATAATTAAAAGACTCCAAAGGATCCATTAATACCATATTTATAGAGTTAGAGCTCATTGTTAAGCTGCATAGCCCAGATCTTTACTATTTACATTCACACTCATCACTCTCGAAGTGTTATGCTTGGTCCTAGCAGGCAGCTATATTCAGCATAAAAGCCCTAAAAAACAACTGTAAACTACCTGTTCAGCGCCAAATGGCAGAGAAACACAGCTAGAGACTGCTTTGTGAACTGATTGGGGCATTGAGCAGTTGACCAGAGAGAGAAAATATTAGCATTACATTCATCATGGGCCACAAACAAAGACTCTAAATGGACAATATTTGTACTCCGTCACTGCTGGATGTGTAATTGAGATGTTTTCCATATACTTAAAACCAGTTTAACCTTAACATGGCCATTTTTATTTTCCTCACAATTCAGCATAGCATACCTTAGGTGGGAGACTATAAAACAAATTGAGTCACTTTTAGACCAGCAATATTAGATTTTGTGGAATGAACTGACAATGATCCATTTCATCATTAACTTCAGAGGCTTTTCCATACTGACAGAGAAGAAGTCTCATGCAGGAAAATGGATGATGTAGACATCATCATGACACTACAGAGAAATCATATGTCAGATGTTTCCTTTTCAAGAGCTTTTCTTCAGTTGTGCTCTATTCATTTTAAAGATGAATAGACAATCTTTTTAATGACTAAGTACAATTAAGGAGAGCAGCAAGGTCAAAGAAAAGGAAAAGAACTGTAATGTTTTATTCACAACATTATACACAGAACTTAAAGACACTCACATTGTGTACCATCTTTGCATGGGCGAGAGAAAGCTAGACTCCTATCACCATGGTAACTGCTGGCTGCTGTAGTTGCCATCCTCCATCCTTCCTCTGGCTAATTTCACACTAACACTGTGCTTTTAGGGGCATTTAATTTACAACTGAATGTACATTCATCTCTGTCACCCAATGTCTTACTCTACTTATCAGAAGCAAACAAAAAATCCAAGTAATTATTCTTGTTTCATAAAATTAAACATCCATAGAAAGGAATCTCTCTACAATTTCAGTTGTTTTATTCTGTTTTAGGAAATCACACAGTCCTGCAGTGATTGCCCTTCACTGTGATGTGATTTATATTTGCCAATGCAGCCTTGAATTTGGTGAGTTGCATACCCATGTCCAGTTAACATCAGCATGATTTTGAAGGTCTGTACATTTTATTCTCACATCAAACAGCATCTGGGGTTGGCATAAAGCAATTGGCTTTGCCTGGTTAACTGACATCACCTCAAATAATATCTTGGCAATGAAGTTAGCAAATCTCATTGACTTCATCGTTCACTGACATCTATGGCCACCAGTGTGCAAAAACTGCATAGAGCAGCTGTAATATTCGCCTTATTATGAGAGAAGGTGACAGTTCTTTGAATGTTGCAGTTGAATACCTCCAGTTATAAAAGACATTTCCAGTACTTATACTGTCTGCCTTTTTTTCAAGAACTGATTCACATACAAAGGGTCACTTCTACCACAGCACATGAATAGAAAAGAATACATCGATACAAAGACAGAACACAGTTTTTTATTTACTACTCTCATCAGTCTAATTTTACACTAAATGTCCTATTAATCTGAAGCCCCCACTTCTTTGTTATTATCCATGGCTGTTCCTGCCGATGCCAGATGCTAATACTCCCCTCTACAAAGTGCTGATTACAGTCAGGCACTTCACAGGACATCTCATCAACCATAAATGGAGGCCCTATTTTTAGGCTAATTTCATGCTTTTTTGTTGCCTTTTTTGTATTATTTAATTGTAGCCCTTTTGTTCAGGCAGTTTCTGACAATGAGGTAACCCAGCTTGGGGCGCAGGGTAATTAGATGGGAAGGGAGGAGGAAGACAGCAGGGTAGAAAGAGATAGGAGGGTCGGGATGAAAACATGCAGAGCTGAGAAGAAGAATACAAATAAATCTAACCCATGTGGAGGAAATGTTCAACATTTAGCTGGAAAGAATGGAGTCAAATAACCAATAAACACTCATGCGGCACTCACACAATCATAGGGTGTAATAATTGGGCACAAGTTCAACATGTAGAAAGGTAACACACTCACACTCACACACATAAAATCCCACCTGTGTCTCTGGCCTCAATCCACCACACCTATTTGTCAGATGATTATTGAAACCCCCTCGGTGAGAGTTAATCTGGTCAGAGAGAGGAAGAAAGATGGAGGGAGAGAAAACGAGCAAGAGAGGATTAATGGCAACTCTCTATTGCTAACTTGCTCTTTATCTCCTTCTATTGTTGCTTTGAGTGGCACTCAAGACACGCAGACACATAACACACACATACATATACTAGCTAACAAACATCCACTCACATACACACCTGTCAAAGGAGACGATTCAGAAGGTAAGTGAGCCGGCTGCTGCCAAAATGGCTGCCTTTTGTTTACAAATCTCATTATCCTCTTCAGTTCACGGTGAGCACGATGAGTAATTACTCCACCAGTGTACAAGTCACATGGCTGGTGCAAAATTCACACTCTAGTAGGGTGGGTAATAGCTCTTGGTAAATACACACCACTTGCTTCATGACTAGGCCATCGCTCACAACAGAAAGTAATATGGGTGTTGGGATCCATAATATTCAACTGAATGCATACAGTATGCTAAGAATGTGACAGCCACCATTCACGTCACTTTGTGATAACATCTTGCAATTAAACAAACTTAACACAGCAACGTTTAAAGTACAAGACATAATGAATACATATTTGGAATAATAAGTTACCAGGAAAGCCCTTAATCATACACACACTGTTACATACATCTATAGTGGACATTCAGTACACTCTTCAACAGCTGGTTGGATATAATTTCCAGCACCTGAGAAGATTAATTTAAACTCAATTTTTTTTTTTTTTTTCCCAGCTGGCCTAAAGACTCAAACTAGAAACCTTGTACAGCCGTAACCCCATCCATTTATTGGTCATTTGTATTCTAATAAATCATATGTTTCAATATAGGTGGCTCCCAGCGGAAACTGACCTGCTAACACAGGCAGTGCTAATACCTTGCTTTACTCAGAACAATCAATTTGCACAGAGAATATGAAATAGGATGTATTCACACTAGTTCATCTCCTGTTTGCAGAGTGGTGACTCATAATGGACGTGGAGCCCTCAGTAAACATACGCCAGCTGATGGAAATGCTCTAGCTTTAACCCTAACCTTTACAGCAAAGCATAATAAAGTGTGCGTGTCAATTACACAGTATCTGTTCCAGAAATAAATTACAATGAGTGTACAGCTGTGTCAGAAACATTAACCAAAGGCATGTGTCAGTGTTAGTCAATGTGACAGAATGAATGACTGCCTTGAGGTGTAACAACAGGGTGTCACAGGTTGTGTGGTGCGGATAACAAAGACAATGTGACAGCTTGTGTGGGATGTGTGTGTGTCATCAGAAAAGTATATCAGCATATGTTAGAATAATATTTACAGCACAATCAGCTCATCTTTATGCTCCAGTAGAAGCATAAAAGGACTTTTCTCGATTGATGTTTCAGTGTATAATGTGATGATTTCCTAATATGCTGAAACTTATGCATACAGTATCTTAGTTACATCTAAGCATATGCAGTTTTCATGACTTTTTTTAACTTCCCACAGTTGCCGTGTGCCTGTAATAGGTGAGAAAGGGTTTGTCAAGCTTTGAAGACATCAAACCTGTGCGTCTGAAAGAACCACTCTCAAATTATGCCTTTTCAAGTGAGCTGGCAGTATCTCATACATTAGAAAAGATGTTTGATGATCCTGAAAACCAAACCAGATTATTGATTGCCAATTCTACACTCTGCTGTGTATTGAACATACATAAATGGTTAATGTGACGTTCCAATCTCATAACTGCCTTGACACAAACAAGAAGACTTAAACTTTGACAACTTCAGAGACACACAGAGAGAGCACACAAAACAGGTTTCATCTGGAGGTGGTGTGAGGAAAAGTGAAAAGCAAAAGAAATGATTGACAGAATAAAGAGGCCTCTCTGGATTTTGATTCGGGGCACTTTCTCTACTATCAGATGGAAATCTCACTTCTCTAAAGAATCCTTTTGAGGGGAACAAGGAACAGCTCTCGTCTCAAGCCATGTAGCATGCATTTTTAATTAGCACAGTAAAGTTTTAATGGAGTGAAGTGGTCAGGGAAAGTATGATTTACACACAGAGAAGTGAGCATGAACAAATTTGTTTGACCTTAACATCACTTTCATTTTGTCTGATCCAAAACATCAGTAAAGCAAAGTCTACGTAGATCCAAATTTGAATAGTATTTTAGCCACACTGGTGGAGCTGAACTTGTGTTGGCTGGGCTCCCACGGAATTTTGCACAAATAATCACAGTGAAAGAGGATGATGGTGATCTTTTACTGTAGCGCTACCAGCAGGTCAATATGTTTATGTCTCCAATACTTTGGTTTACAAACAAATACCTGCAAACTCATGGTATTTCTGTTAGCCCTGTCTAAACACTGGGTTGAGCTCTATTCAGAAAATGTTAGTAAGCTAACATGCTAAACAGCAGTGGTTGACATTGTGACCATCACATGCTGTACATTAGTATTAGCATAGTAATATAGGTACCATGCTAATGTTAGCATCATCAGCAACATCAGAGTTATGAAAGAGGCATTAGACTCTTAAGTCTTACATGAGCACAGAGCATTTATGTTTTGTGAGTCTTGTGTACAGCCTGTGTGTACAAATGTCAATGTTGTGGACTTTCTTTTATTTTGTCCTTCATGTTTGCTCTGTACACCTATGTACAACATACAGTCATACAGTTGCACAGGGATCAAATACATTGTCCCCGGTATATATTCATCCGGATAACAATGAAGGTTTCTACCAACTACCTGGTTAGTTCCTGGTGAACATTCTGCCTCTTTCACTTGATTCTGGTCCATTCTTGTTAGTTAGCAGTTCTGACTATGGTCCAAAGACCAAAACATTCACTACTATTTTATGTTTTTCTAGGCTTGACTCAAATGCTACAAAGATTTCAAGCTTCCACTGTTGCCACGGTAATCAACATCCAAATTATTGTTTGAAAATAAGAAAAGTTACTTCGGCTGCAACCAAAAAAGAGAGAAATGGATGTCCTCTGTGGCGTTTGAGAAGAACCCCCACACATAAAAACCAGTGAGGGAGTATTTCTGCTTTGCTTGCACAAATGTGCTCCTGCAAGCAAAAGGCTTTGACTAGCTTGAGCTCGACCCTCCATGCTGAACACTCTTGAAAAACACTCTTGCTTTTCAAGTTGACCTTTGCGACTTTGGAGGCAGGGTCAGTGGCTGATGTACTTGTAATGACCACAAGTTTGACAGCTTAAAACAAGAAAACTGTGAATATGTTCCAACCGCCGATAAATAAGTAAATGAAGACATAATTGTAAGAAGCCAAGTGGGGAAATGAACTGAGGTGAATTTGTGATCGACGACAGTGAATATAAGAGGCAGCTGAGGCAAGTGATAGAATCTACATGTCGTATTGTCAAGCTGTCAGGGGAAGTAATTAAAAAAGTGGCTGCCATCGATTCGGAGATGAGCTGGAAGGAAGGGAGCAGAAGAAGAGGAGAGAAAAGAGTGAAAGATGGTATGGAAGACCAAAGTGACCGAGTTGAAGGGCATTTTTATGCATAAATGTATCTGAAACATGCATTAATGCGCTACACATACTAAGTAAGTGTGTGTATTTTAATCTCATTATGTTTTGTATACAGTGTGTGTATGTGTGTGTGCATGAATCTATCTGTGTAAGGCTGTGTGTGTTTGTGTGTGTGTCTCTGCATGTTCCCCATGGGTGCATTCACCAACTCCCTATACTGGGTTGCATTATTGTATTGATTAATTGTCATTGATAACTTATTGCTGCAATGACTTGTTTTCTTGTTCTGTGTAGCGAGTGGAGATCTACTAGAAAATGAAATATGCCTTCAGTAATTGGTTTTAAATGGAAACGCTGACTTGGGGGGTTTGAGAAGTTTACTGCATTAGTGTCGAGGTTATTGTGTGTGCAGATGTTCCTGTGTGTCTGTGATTTGTGTGTGTGTGTGTGTGTGTGTGTGTCTGCACTTGTTTGTGTGCATGTGTGTATGTGTGTGTTCTGTATTTCTCCATCTTAGGTGGAGTTAAGACACTCATTAATTGCCTGAGGACTCCATTAACCAGGCTGATTACCCCTGCATCAAACTGACAGGTTACGAGCATGCACGTAACCCGTCAGCACACGCACACATTCACACACAAACGCACACAAACACACACCCACACATGGCAATCCAATGGGTAAAAATAACATCACAGAAAGCTGCTTGAGTTCTGATTGAAAGCCAAATTAAATGCACTGGGATTCAACCATATGCACTGCACCTGGTGGTTCATACAAAAAAGCTAAATTAGTTCTGGGAGCTGCCAGAACTTGATACAATCAAAAAGTTCAACCTTTCCCACATGCACCCATAAAATGCTGAGAATGTCATTAATATAATTATTGTCTACATATGGACAGTGCCAGCTCAACTGAAAAAGAAAGATGTGAGGTAGAATCAGTTCAACACTTCAGCTCTCAGAAACTCTGCCAATAATTCGATCAATGTTTGCACTGTCCATCAGGACTACCTGAATCTCCCTTGTCTGTGCTTTTCCTTCCCTCCCACCTCCTCACCCACTATTCCCCCTGAGCTGGACTTCAGGGGTTCCTTTTCACTCCCCTCCTGCACCTTCCTCGCCTTAAGGAGGACACTTCTCTGTTCACAAAAAGACAGAAATGCATTTGGGGTTGGAATGTTGAGACAGATTGGTAGACTATGGCAGAAAATGATGGAGAAGTACACACAGAAGCAGAGGAGGATGGAGGCAGGGTTCAGAGACAGAGCAGACAGATAGAACCTAATAGATTTAAAGAGTAAGACATAGAGTGTTCTGCCAGTGAGATAAAAAGGATTGTCCTGGTCTTACTTTTTAAGGGGAGTAGCAGCAATTGTATGTGTTAGTGATCCGGTCAGAGGATCTTATGTCGAACAAGAATGATTCACGTCTTGGTCATTTCTTAATCACCACCTCTGTAAGGCCTTGTCTGTCTAGTTCTTTGATTTACTTTTTTTCCCTTTTTACACTTCTATTGTGGCATTATAGTCCACTCAGTTTTCAAAGAACACCTCATAATGTCCAGCAAATGGGACTAATTTAGTAAATAGTAATTTCAAGACCCAAACGTGTCTTTTACTCAGCTTATACTCATGAGAAAAACGACCACATAGGTAGGTTCTGCAAGCAGCCTGTTAGGACCCATATTTACAGTTACTTATAGGCAGCAACCTCTAGTGGTTGGTGTAATAATCACGGCAGCAGTGGAGGTCTTCATATGAAAAAGGACGCCAGGACAGAAAAAGAACACAAGAGGATTGGTGTTTGTGTACTTCATGAAACCAAAATTCAACACTGACTTATTTTTAACTTACTTATATAGATCACAAACATAGCATATAATGGTCATACGTACTTTAAGTTACATACGTTTCACCCAAACCGTAATCTTTTCTGAAACCTAATCAAGTAGTTTTGTTGCCTAACCAATCTGTGAAAGTATGCCAAAGGTTACGGTACACCTGTCAGTGGAACGCTACAACTGTCATTATGACAGCTATAAAATTACAAATAATGAGAAACCAGACTTTTGTGACCTCAATGTAGCATTACTTTGAGGAACATCAGTGGGTCAGGTTATGTAACTAGTAGGTTTATGATTGTCTGAACATGTTGCTATTGAGAGTCACTGTGAGTAGCTCACTTGCACACAAGTGATTGACAGCAGATTGATCGGTCACCTAGCAGCAGGATGCTTTGGGATGAGAGCTACAAGGAACATGAGCAGAGAATGTGTCTCGCTATTCCTTTAAGAGTGCATGCACTGTGCACTCAGCTCACCTGCCCTCACCAACTACTGCTACAGCATATCTATCTCTGAATGTCCTCCACATTCTAGCTTTACTATTCACATTGTAGCTACTAAGGTACTTTGTGAATAGTGAATAGTGACGTACAAAAATGTATTGAAGTCTAGGAATAAATGAGTCAAACTCATTGTTCAGCCTTGAAGGAGCAACTGCCTTGACATGACTTTTTTATAGCTATCATTAATAATTTAATTATAAAACAGCATCTATTTTTCTGCTACTAACGTGATGTTGTTTATTCAATAGTCAATGGAAAGATATAAGCCCAGAATTGACTCACAAATAGCCTGCTGCCTGTTTTTGAGAGGTCTGTCAATTACGTCTGCCGAGAAGCAGAGGGTCTACAAAGCATCAAACTCTGCTCCCTCTATAAGAGAATGAGTCATGAGAAATTGTATCAGCAGGTGTATAAGCAGTTCACTAAAAAAGTGAAACTGTGATTAGGAAAGCATAAACAGAAGCCAGGTGGAACATCTTTCCCAACAGTGCCAGTCGATCCATTCATCCCTCTACCTTCAAAGTAAAGTGAATTCAGAGCAGCTGCAATTTCCTTCTATCTTTGTTTACCCATCTGTTTCTGAAAGAAAGACGAAGTGGAAGTCTTGGTTAGCTTCCTGACCCCCTCCTGCCCTTTGGAGGAAACCCTCCCTCAGTCTTCTACAGAGGAGAGAAAGAAGAAAATACCGAGAGCTGAAGATCATTAACTGAATGCTAATTAGCCATTAGATAGAGCCTGAAAAATGACAGCCAATCAGCCTGAAACCGCACCGACACTAGCTGCGCATGTGTGATGTGTGTGTGCTAACATTATATACATATACCATATTTATAAATACAGTTTATTATACTAAATAGAAACAGAGACACATGAATGAATACATGAATGAATGAATGAATGAATGAATGTTGTAGTGTGTATGACTGTGAGGATGACAGACACATGAGGAGTGTGACAATCATCAGGAGTGTTCGTGTGTGTGTGCGTGTGTGTGTGTGTGTGTGTCCATCTGCCAGCTACTAGCTCTGGATGGCCCATCAGGGATCAGCATCAATCATTCAGATACAGAGCCAGAACCGTCTGCCTGTCTGTCTGTCTGTCTGTCTGCCTGTCTCTTTCTCTCTTCCTCCAGTGATTCCCTCCTGTGCTGCCTCTCTTTCTCTCTCTCCACAGGAGTTCATCAACTACTAATAGGCAGTGTCAGCGCGACTGCCAGTGTGTGTGCGCCTGGTGGCACTGACCCAAGAGACCAACTCACCTGTGGAGCTATTAAGCACTAGCCTGCGCACTTTACATGTGAGTATCTCTGTGTGTGGCACATTTATGCCGTTGTACTCTATGTAGTCGTGGCTTCTGTTTCTTTGTTATATGTGTCTACAGAGCGGTGACAAAGCAAGAACTTTATGTTCATGTGAAGATCTTTGAAGTAAGCTTTTAGGTTATACTGGAATACATATCTTGATATTTTCTCATCAAAAACACATGATAAATGTTACGACTGCGTGACAAAGAAAATGACAACTAAAATCTAAAGGCCCCCACACACCGCCCAGATTCAAACCAACAGCTAACTGCCTTAATCCGACCACTCTGTTGCCCCTTGTCTGACCCGTTCGGCAGAAAAGTTGCATTGAACACACTGCTTCGACATGCTGCCAGCTCCACAGAAGTGTGTACATTCTGCGCTTGCGCGAGATGCAACAAGCGGGTGGCGCTACATGAAAACAGGAAATGACGGAACGGAGTGTATAGAAAAACAAAGCACACACAGTATTCCGCCCCTCCTACACACTGCGCTGATTCGCTAGCACACCGCCAATCAGAATGGTCATACAGCTAACACACAACCAATCAGAGAACCCAATGGCTCAGGCGGCCGACAGCCAACCTCCTCAGACTTTGCATGTTGAATCGGAGCAGACAACGTCCGCACGGCTCCAAAAGCTTCCAACGCAGCTGAACACACCAAACATATTTGTTCCCGAGCTCTTCCGAGTCTCCTCAAACGCTTCAGACGTCCAATGGTTGGGCCGATGTGTTCCTGCCTTAAGATGTTAGGGGTGGGAGAAATAATCGATTCTCAGATGCATCGCGACGCGGACGTGGACGATTCTGAATCAATTTACAAAAAAAGTCAAAAATCGACTTTCTAAATGTTAATTGACAATGTAATTTTGACGGAACGCAAGAGGCGGAACTCGTAATTGCGGAAGTGCAGCGAGTGCAGTTGATGGTGCGCACACAACAAAAAAAACATGAGATGGCTCAGCGCAACATTCAACCGGCAGTCTCGCTTTAACAACAAGCGTGTAGAAGCAGGGTTGTAGTTGCTTCCAGCTAGAGGACCATTGAGCAAGCGATATCAAATTTTCCACCCAACTCGTAAAGAGCTAAGCGAATTACAAACTCTACCGCAATTTTGATTGCCGAGGACTTACGTCTTTATTCAGTCGCGCTTTGTTGCGTACCGCTTGGATTTCAACACTTTGTGCAAAAAGATGTTGCACAATGTGTTGAAATGCAAGCAGCATAGAGTAGCATAGCATTGGGATATGCCCCCTATCACCCATAACAGCAGGATTTTGTGATCGGAGAAGTCTTATTCTTATCTTTGACTAAGAGCAGCTTTTTCTTTAAAGACACATAGTGAAGAAAAATTACACTGTTTACTTTTTTATTATCAATGACCAAAAGTAGTCATGTTTTAGTATGAGGGTTGATACATAGGTCCATGATGTGTTAAAATGCAAGCTGCATTGATTATTGCATTGAAAGCTTTTGTACTTTTATACAGGCTACAGTACACTGTTTTTCTCTCAGGGATATGCTCATCGCCTGTAACAGGAGGATTCTGTGTTCAAGTCATCTATTTGTGACAAAGAAAAGCCTTTTCTTCAATACAATATTAAAATAATTAAATATGAATTAAATATTAAGTTAATCTGTTGATTTTCTTTATTGATCACAAAAGTAGGAAGTGATTAGCAAACTCAGATTTGATTATTATTATCATCATCATCATCATCATCATCATTGTTATTATTATTGTTGTTATTATTATTATTATTATTATTATTATTATTATTGTTGTTGTTGTTGTTGTTGTTATTGTTATTTCAAATCATGCATGGAAATGTAAAAAAAAAAAATTGTTGCAACAAGATGCATCGATAATCGGTTTAGAATCGAATCGTTGACCTCTGAGTCGTGAGGTGCCAAGAGATTCCCACCCCTATAAGATGTACAGTCTCATATCATGATTACAATATCATATTTATATATCAGCCAGCCCTAAGACAGTGTAGCCTAATGATATATTTGTCTTAAGAGGCTTTTACAAGCTGACACATTTACAACAGCCTACATTCCTCGATCCTCAGGAAATGCCTTCTCATGGAAGGACCTGCTTATAAATCAATTCAAGAAAACTCAATTTAAATAAGGGCTGTATGATATTGTCAAAACAAAAACAATCCGTCATTATCTTGAAAAGGTATCTTCAGGACCACTTTTTGCCATGATGCCACATACACAGACTCTCAAAGTGAAAACATCATCAGCCAATATTGTCACAGCTGGTACTGAAAGGACAAATGTGAGATGAAAGGGTGGTCAGTTCTCCTTTCAAGAAAATGCAAGTGCAAATGGAAGCACAGGATTTCACCTTAAATGGTGACATTGAGGGTCATGGACAGGGAATCTACAGAATCAACCTTTAACTGTAAAATCCATTTATCCTTCGACCTACTTACATACATGTGCTTACCATACGAAGAAAAGGCTGATTACGATCAAATGCGAACATAACGCAGATGATTGCAGAATACATTTGTGTTTCTATAACCAATGATGATACAAAGCTGAACTTTTCTTTTCTTTAAATTTTTTTTTCTCTGACTAGTGCATTGCCCGTAGGAAGCATGTATTCCTATAGAAAAGTGGGAGGTTAAGTAGCTTTTTCATGGATGGCCAAATGAGGCTGTGTTTGAAGGTGGGATGTCAGGGATATAATTGGCTGTTTTTGACTACTTTTGATTATACCATTATATTTCACCTTAAAAACTATTTACCTTGCCTTACTTGGTGTAATTATTTTAGCACAACCTCACATGTGTGACTGTACTGTTATTTTTTCATTTTAAGGTACTATATTAACACTATGGACCTAAAATCACAAAATAACATAAAATCAGAGTAGAAAAAGTTAGTTTTTTTACTGTGAAAACCACAAATATGTTTAATGAACCAATTGCATTAGTTATAATGCAAATATAAATTGTTGTTTACTAAATTGGTGCATACGTTTTTGAAATTTACAAAATTATGTGTAACTATTTACATTTAAATGCAGGCAATGCCTCAGGCCCCTTAGCTCATTCCTGCCTGTTCCACATTCAGCCGTCTCCTCCTTGGTTTGCCTCACAACACGACTCCACTACTCACTAAACACACCAAACCAAATACTACATAACACACTAACTATACACTCCAAACACGCTATATGTCACAAATTTCTCAACTCTCAAAACTCGCTATCTCTGTCGCCGTCTCCAACACATCACTGCTGCTGTCAATCATCCGCCGATGTCCCTCCCACATTTTCCTGTTACTCAATAACCAAACTTGCTACTTGGACACTTTCGTGACAAAAGCACATTTGAAAAAGCGTGTTGGACATTATTTACCCTAAATCCAGTTTTGGACGTGCCAGTGCATCCGCTCTGTCAACTCGGGAGGTGGGCCGTGTGGGTCGGTTAGCGGCTAGCAGCTAGCTACACACGAACATCCACAGATTCCGATCCCACTTTGTTGACGTCTCCGGGTCTCCGGGTCTCCTCAGACCCGAACAGACTCAGTCTGGACTTGTTTAATCTCATTACAATCCACAACAGTCAGTTTAGATGAACAGAACAGAATGGGACTGAACTGCCGGCAAAATCCCAGTCCAGCTTGCAACGCTGCAGGTATAAATCCGCTTGTGACAAAAGCACATTTTTACTGTTTCTTCCTGCACCAGACACAAAGCAAACGTAACGGCAATGTTCGCGAAAAAGCGTGTTGGACATTATTTACCCTCGGGAGGGTGGGCCGTGTGGGTCGGTGAGCGGCTAGCAGCTAGCTACACACGAACATCCACAGATTCCGATTCCACTTTGTTGACCACGCGTCTCCGGATCTCCTCAGACCCGAACAGACTCGGTCTGGACTTGTTTAATCACATTGCAATCCACAACAGTCAGTTTAGATGAATAGAAAAGGAAAGGAATGGGACCGAACCGCCAGCAAAATCCCGGTCCAGCTCACGCCGCTGCAGGTATAAATTGTATACATTAATCTTTTGTCACTTTGTGACAAAAACACATTTTTACTGTTTCTTCCTGCACCAGACATAAAGAAAACGTAACGGCAATGTTCGCGAAAAAGCGTGTTGGACATTATTTACCCTAAATCCGGTTTTGGACGTGCCAGTGCGTCCGCTCTGTCGACTCGGGCGGTGGGCCGTGTAGCTAGCAGCTAGCACTAGCTACACACGAACATCCACAGATTCCGATCCCACTTTGTTGTCCGCGCGTCTCCGGATCTCCTCAGACCCGAACAGACTTGGACTTGTTTAATCTCATTAATCCACAACAGTCAGTTTAGATGCACAGAACGGAAGCGAACCACCGGCAAAATCCCGGTCCAGCTCGCGCCGCTGCAGGTATAAATCCGCTTGTTTTTTAAAGTATGTCGTGGGCTTGAGCTCTGCAGTGATTGGCTCTGGTGTGCACGTGGCCACGGTGTGCAGTGGTTGGCTCTGGTGCGCACATAACTGTGGTGGCTCCGGTGGACAATGCTTGCAGAATTTGTAAAGCATTTATGAAATAATTTATTCACGCTATCATTGCAGTCCAAGCAAATGCTTAGTTGCACACCACTGAACCACGCAGCAGCCATGTTGAAGGTCTCAGGTCAGTCTGATCCTGATCCGCAGAGATATTTGAGGAACACACACACACACACACACACACACACACACACACACACAGAGACAGACAGAGATTTCTTGCTTATAGAGAGATGTCAGTGTTTGTTTGGGCTCAAGTTTTTCTAATTAACTACAACCTATTTAAAACCAAATCACAAACCAAATTTTATTTTATTTTATTTTATTTTTATTTTTTAATTTTTTTTCTCTTCAAGATATTCAGTGTTTTTTTTTTGTCTTTATGCTTAGTGTCTTGTTTGTTTGTTTTGTTCTTTGTATACGATTTTGTTATATATGTTATCACTTTGTAACAGCAGAAAGCTGTGGTCATATTTTGTCATTAATGAATGATGAATGACTTGTTCTGTTGTCACAAATAAAAAAAAAAAAAAAAAGATAGTTTAAAAAATAAAAAACAAATCACCAGACCACAAATGCCTTTTTCTAAATCTGACTATAATAATTACTCATAACAACACATTCTTATTAATTTCATTGGGTGTAATTTGAAATGTTTTTTTAAGGAGAAAAACAACAATCCTCTGGTGAGTAGTCAAATCCACTGCAAGACACACCTTGATCCTTGCTCAATCATTGCATCGTCTGAAAGTGCAAAGGCAATCAAAACACGCACAGACTCCAAATGCAATGAAAGCAGATAGATTGCATTGAGGTCATTTAAGCTACCCCACAGCTGCTGTAACTGCAACCTCAGACTGGGGATTTGTTGGAGCAACACAACTGCTTTTTTCGATTTTATTATCTCTGGACCTCGGCCACTCACCTCCTCTGAAATGAGGTGTATGAAGACCTGTTTTGTTACGCGAGGTGTAAGACAAGTCACCCGTTATATGAATATGAAGAGCAGCGGCATCTCATATCTTGTCCTTCAAAAGCAAACAGGCTCCATTCCACCCTTGTTCATCCAGTGTTTTTAAAGCACAGTTTACAAAGCAGCACTTTGTTGAGATGACGTCTTGTATCCGTCAGACTATTGAGAACATAACAAGACATCAATGCCCAAAACCTTGTAAAGCCATTTGTTTGGAGGCCAGAAACAGTGGGAGAACACACTGTAACACAACATCAGTGTAGCTGATAGATACAAAGGAGAGGAGTCAAGGAAAGGCAGCGAGGGCAGTAGAGAAAGTTGAAAGAACTGCAATTGCCTCAAGGCAAGGCTGCAATTAGTAGGTTAAGTTCTTCATTTTTTAATTTTGAGACCTGGCTCTAATTAACACACACACACACACACACACAGACACACATAAAGTATTCACAGAAATTTGCTCTTTCTCCCTCTGATACTGTAACACACCAGCACACAGGAGCATCCTGCTGCACTGCTGTCTCATTAATACCATCTTCAACCGGATACTGTACATGCTGATCTAGCTAACTACAATACGTGCGCAATAGATGAATTAATGTTTTATCAATCCTTCTGTGTGTGTGTGTGTGCCTACATACATGCACGCTTGTGTGCGTGTGTGTATTGAGTGTGTGTGTAGCGACGAGTATTATGTTTTATTCATCGATGCACAAGAGGTGCTGAAGAGCAGTGACATTCCCTCAGTCCCCCAGTTACTGCAATCTATCTAACAACCATCCATGTGTGCCAGCATGGATAACCAATGCATTTCTTTCTTATGCATATTCTATATATAGGTAATGTGTGTGTGGGTGTGCATGCATCTGTGATTGCATAAGTAGGTGAGCTTTGAAAAAAATGGATGAGGAAACATTTAGAATAATGTGAACTGTGAATTTAATAATTCACATTAGCAAAAGAGCATTATGTTAAAACATTAATCCCTCTTTAACTGCTGTGTGTGTACATACATATATGCATGTGGTTTTGAATTACTGTGATTGTCAGGATGTGTTTAAGCCTTCTCAGTGAAGGTTTTAATATAAGGTCTCTGATTTAAGATACGGGCATATTTTCATTAAAATTAAGTTTCAGATTTAGGGTTAGTGACATTACTGTAGGTCCAAGCTTCAGATGGGTTCAATTTGTCAGCAATATCATGTGATTTTCTAGCAAGATTTTTGGGGAGGTTTTTGTTTCAGTATAAACTTTTTCGATTATATTTAATAATTCAAAGGAAAGAACATGAGCCACTGCTCTCATTAGCTGGCTGTAGTGGGTGGTCCAGGGCCCTTATCTATAGCATTGTGAGTTCAGTGAGAGAGCAATCGTCTACATATTGGGTGGATTTCAGGGATGGACAAATGTACTGGAAAAGCTCCAGTCAGTTTGTTAACACTGAAACCAAAGTTAAATGACTGGTAGTTGTGGTGATTTGAGTGGGCAGTTAAGATTTAGCATTTGATTAGTAAATTAAAAGAATGAAATGATTGCCCCAGCAAATGTGTGCGCATTCATGCATTATGTACACATGTGTATCACAGAACTGTGCCATGGATGACTGTGGAAAACTGAATATTCTCGAAAGATGCACAAGTCATTAAAACAAAGTAGTTCCTCTGAGAAATCCCCCGCCAATTCTGTACCCAAGCCAAATCCCCAAAATACTTCAAACACTTACCAACTTTTTCTCTGTCTCTTTATGGCGCTGTTTCAGGCAATAGAGAAAATGTTTTGGAATATATTTATGCTAATTCCCCACAGCTGGAGTCACAAGAATTAGGATCAATAGGAATATGTGAGAAACCTGATGGAGAACAAGCGGGCTCATCCTGATTTTAGGCACCACTGCCAACTATCTTGCTAAAGAATTGAACTGACAAAGCACTGTGCCAAAGGGTCGGAAGAGGAAGTTTAACTGTGTGGACCCATACTGATGAGGACTGGTCATGGGGTGATTTGTTCCAGTTTAACAAGGATAAAGCTGTTTGCCCTTCTTGTTAAAGCAACGGCTTCAGCATAAGAAGCTCTCTGCCCTCTACAACAACTTATATCAGGCAGTTGTGTGCACTAAAGCTGGGCGATATAATAATATAATATCATTATTATCAAGTGTTGTCTTTTCCTGGTTTTAAAGGTTGCATTACAGTAAGGTGGTGTAATTTCCTTAACCTTCAGGACTGTTCCACTTATTCTAATACTTACCTTAGCCTATAGTGATTACTGACAGTTAATCATCAAAAATGTCATTGAGTTAATATTTCAACAAAGTACCTACAGTAATCCATACAATGTGGTCACAATATCAATATTTGAGGTATTCAGTCAAAAATGTCATGATATTTGATTTTGTGCCCGCTACTAGCACATATAAAGTGCCTCTGAGGAGATTTAATATATCGAGATGTACATTGTCAGTGTCTCCCCATATGCATTCTGCTGGATTTTCAGTGCCGCTGGAAAGAAACCAAAAAACCCCATGATTTTTGTAGGTTTAATATCACGGACGAATGGGGAATTTAAGTTACACACAAAGCACTACAGCCTAAGTTATCTTGAAATCAATTATTATTGTCATTACTGCTATTTGTATAATTTCTACAAGTCACTGTTTAAGTTGAGTGACTTAGTCACAGCCGCGACTTTACTGAGGTTCACCCAGTCTTAGCAGCAGAAGGACAGTTAGCTCACCTCCCAGAGCCGCGCTGAATCGCTTGAAACTAGTGTTGTGACGTTCACGAACGAACTGATCTGAACGGCTCGTTAACATGAACGATGGGAACCGAGTCGCAGCAGGGAACCGTTCTTCTTTTTTTTTTCTTTCTTTTTTTTTTTTAATATCACTGTGTGCTCCTCCTTTGCTTCTCTCCCTGAGTGGGACAGAGAAGTTACATGGGGAGGAGCGCAGCTTATTATATATGCAAATGTAGCCTGACGCCAGCTGAGTTGTGCACGCTGCCTTTGCCCCTGCCCCCCTGCACTAAAAGCTGTTTTGCACGGAAATTCATTGTAGCCTGCTTTGTTTTTTAATATTTATTTGTAAGTGTTAAGGTCACTGTGTTGCATGAATAACAGGTCATGGTAGCTTTACACACATAAAAACAATTTGCACAAAGGGTAAATCCAAAATAGTGATGTCACTGTCAATGCAGAGTGATATGGCGCAACCTTGTGGAATATTTACAATAAATCCAGATCAGACTTTAAAATCTAGTCCACACATGTCAAATGAGGTTATAATCAATATTTCAGAATAATTCAAAATCAGATTTTGGTGGGATATCTAATTTTGTACTTTGTTCCAAATCTCACCCCATCATACCTCCCATTTCCGAGATAAAATTAGTTACAACCAGGCTGGCTTCTTAAAATTTAAAAAAATTAAAATCAGTCAAATGAGCCAGTTTTATGAATGGCTCTTTGAAAGGAACGGCTCACCAAGATCCGGATCCCCTGAAAGAGCCATAAATCCCATCTCTACTTGAAACTGGTTTAGGAACCGTCATTAAACTACTTAGCATAAATATATTAATACGAAGTAATTGCAGTACTAAGTCAGTTGCCCACTGACGTGTGAAACAGATTCTGTTTACATAAAAAAAATATGATAATAAAGAAATTAATGGCAAAAAAGTTCTCTAATGCTCAAGAGGTTAACATATTTTCAAGCAGCAATGTCAGCTTCTACACTTTTTTGCATCATGTCTTTCTGAAAATGATTTTTTTTTCAAAAATCTCACCAGCAGTCACCATTTAAAGGGTTATTTTTCAAAATGTTCTTCCGGGTAGGCCTGCTCCAGGTCCCCCTAGTGTTGCTAGATTACCGACTCAGCTCACCACTGATATAAAAAAAATCTAGGGGAAAGACTGCATTGTGCATTGTGATGAACATTTTCACAATATTACCTTAAGATCAAATGGCCCAGGCCCACACTGGTTATGAGTGGGGGTTTAAATCAGTTTCATCATTATTCAACATAATGTGGATTCTTTCAAGATATCTGCTGATATCACAAGGTCTGCCCTAATATAATTTAAATTCTAATCAAATCAATTCAATTCAATTCAGGTGCCTGCAATCAATGTGAAACCATATCATCAGCCCATTTAACACTATTAGCCACAGAAATAACTGCCACGTGTTCATTTCTGCTTTTGGGCGTTAAAGGATAAAACAACAACATAAATAACTGTAAATAATTGTAACTGGCAGTTTACTTTAAACTCCACAAAATACAAAATAAATGGCTTAGCAACACTTATCTAAAGCATAAACTGCAGATAAAAAAACTTTTTGTTGCCCTGGAATTTTCAAGAAGCTGCCTTAAAGCTAGGGTCTGTAATGTTGTTCAGAAACACATTTTGTTATACTGGGTGAAATGATCCTGCTATCCTGAGAGTAGTCAATACATTATGTATTCAGAAAAAGGAACGAAAATAATTGGACCTCTGTGGCAGCTGTAGGATGAGAAAAATCTGACCAATCCTTGCCGTCCGGCCCGTACAGCACGGATTGGTCAGATGCACAGATTGGTCAGATGCCTTCATGTCTCGTCTTCTGTCCCTCTCTCCTCCGCGTATGCACACGTTACGTTTCACTGATGCCGGAAATATTCAGCACACTCCTCTGCAGAAATGCGAGTTGCAGGAGAAGATGTTCATTTGGTTACAATGGCAGAGAAAATGCAGCCAGCGTTACTTGTAACAGCTCACCCCGCTAAAAAGGCAAGGAAAAGAAAGCCTGAGGCAGAAAAGGCTGCGATGAAAAAGGCTCTGGATAAAGAAAGAAGTCGGACCAAGTCAACATTAGTGCGGCGTTTGAGCGGTGGAGACAACTGGGGCATGTGAAGGGCTTGAAAAGTGATGCAGAGGTTGCTCTCTTTCTGTTGGACAGGTAATTGTTTGTTTTGTTTCAGGGGGATTTGTTATTTTCATGCAATATGTGAGGTTTGCCAACTACGTTTGTAGCTTGTATTAGACAGCTGGCCTCACGATGTGTGCTAGTGTCTACATGGAGTGTTTTATTTTGAAAAGTAATCGGATGTAGTTTGTTATTTTAGCGCTTGACTTCCTGTCTGCTTTCTGCTAAATACAGCTGAATTGCTGCGTCTTGCTCCGGCATCTCCTTCTCCCTGCAAATCCAAATATCGATAGTATCGATACCAAGGTGAGTATTGTTATCGGATCGATACTAGCGTGATGAGATCGATATGTTTGTTGTAGTTTCTCTTCTATAAATTCAGCAAATCACTCGTATTTCTTCACAGAGTTTGTGTGAGCGCAGCGCTCCTCTTCACTTCTCTCCCTCCGCTCACTCAGGTTCACTGTAACTAGAACTCAAAAGTATATACTTATAATGATATAGAGCCTACCTCAAACCTGAAGTTTGAATATGGCAGAATATAATAACCCCTTTGTGTATCTGTTGAAGGAACATCAGTATTTCTATTTAGGCTACATGCAGATAGGTTATAGATTTGATTAAGTAACATATAATTTTCTTATTTGGCTAAAATCTTTGTCTTGTGTTTTATCGTTTTCATAATCATGGTCAACTAGTTAAAGGAAAAAGTACTAAATCACTCAATGATCAGGAATTTTTAAGTAAAAAGTATCAGTATCGGTATTGGTATCAGCAATACTGGCCCTGTAATTACTTGGTATCAGATCGATCCAAAATTTGCCCACCCCTACTCCCCGAGTCCCACTAACAGATGCGTGTTCAAGTTTGTGGGGGCGTGACTTTGGACGGAGCACTGACGGGATGGGGAAGGGGGCTAGAACTTAGAGGAGATGCCACTTTCAAATCTTGCTAGCTCTCTTGCTAGCTCTCCAGGATTGTAGACCCTAGCTTTAAAGATGACGATTAAGCAATATTAACCGAGAGGGTGTGCTTTAACGTCTTTAA
This sequence comes from Sparus aurata, assembly GCF_900880675.1. Taxonomy (NCBI): domain Eukaryota; kingdom Metazoa; phylum Chordata; class Actinopteri; order Spariformes; family Sparidae; genus Sparus; species Sparus aurata. Next base: position 25,846,168 of record NC_044187.1, on the reverse strand, counting down.
TGACGTGAGGGTAATACTGCGATTATACAACTAATATCAACCAAAATAAAATGTATAATCACAATATATCCATGTTGATGGACAATTTGCTCTCAAATTTTAAAGGTTTTTGCAAGACTGTGACAGCCCTCCTGCTCATATGGCCCTCATATGTGTAATGGAACGTAGTTAACCACTACAGCAAATAATCCAACCTTTAGAAACGACCTAGCAACAGAAAGGATTTTCTAGTCCCAGATGAGTGAACTCTAAGCTGACGTTAATGTTTTATCACAGTCTCGGAATTTTCAACAGAAAATGCTTATTTTTATCACCAAAGTTATAACAAAGATGTTGTCTTTTATTCTTTTATATTTTTTATAAAACGTCATGCTGATTTGAGTATGTTCTAAATCAGATTGCTTGGTCGGAACTACTTGTTGTATAATATGGATTTGATATTTTCACTCTGCATTAATGTATAGGATCATTGATCTTTGATCAATACTTTGAGTGTATGCATTGGTTTTAAATAGCAGCTCGTGGTAGCAATATCAGATGTGATATGCAGTAGTGTCATCCATGACTTCAGAAAACGGCTATGAAACTTTCGGAGATCTTATATTCATTATGATGCAGTAATGTATTTTTCTGCCAACTGGTTTTGGACTGGTTTAGTAGCTGGTGTCTGCTCTACTTCTCTGATGGGACTGTTGGTTCATGCCATCTTCTGTCCTCACAGGACTGAAACGGAATCCCGCTCCCAGGAAAGATAGAAAATGCGCAAAGAAAAATTATTTAAAAAGCACCAGAGCTCTGCAAATAACATTAGATCCTGGCAATGTTTACTTTGCAACAAGACTGACAATCACTTGCAGCCAAATATTGGTACGAGTTGACCGATAGGCTAACTTTGTTTTCTCCAATCACTAATTAAGAAAGACATCTGCTGTTTTGGAGGTGATCTCTGGGTTTACGAGTCATGATGCTCAGTTGCAGAGAAACAGACAGGCGCTAATTATTTTCAGGGGCATTACGTTGCCCTAAAGTTTTAGACTGATTGAATCAGAAACGACTGGACAAAAAGGAGTGATTGCCTATCCGGTTATCAGCCCAGTTTACCATAAAGACTTGCTGATAGCTTCGAGTGACATTCGGAGAAATTGTCAGAAAAGTGTGAGATGCCAGTGCAGACAGTTTGTAAAGGAGACTGGCATATTTCAGAGAGTTTAAACAGCTTCACAGCATGAGCTCTACAAGTAAAGCTAATATTTTACGCCTCGTAAAATGCCTCGTAGTGCTTGTGTGTGTGTGTGTGTGTGTGTGTGTGAGAGAGAGAAACTGTGTGTGGCTTATCAAATTGGCAAAGGAGGAGTTGTAAACATGTAAACACTACATTTGTTTATACACGTATGTCAGTAGGAAAATAGTACCATGTGGGATATACAGTATCACTCAGTAGTGTATCTGTGAACAGTGGTTTCAAGGTTACATGGTAAATAGTTGTATTATGAATGGTTAGAAAGCATGTTATTACTAACATTCTATCTATTTGGATTGTTTGTTTTCATTGTATTTCCCCTTGGCCTTGGTCAAACTGAGAAGCCTTGGTTTACCTTCAGCACCACAGAACTGTTCTCCTTTAAATGCATGGACTGCATGTCAAAGCCAGTTTAAGTGAATTTAAATGCATGAACTATTTAAATGCATATAACTACTCAACCGTAAGTATGTATATGCACAATCTTGAAAATCCAGCTGGGGATTTTCAACTGTAAAATAAGTAAACTGGGTTGTATACAAAAGCTGTGAAATACACACAGGGGACACTGGAGGGAATGGAAAATATATAAAAATACAAAAAGAAAAATTGACCTACAGAGATATCAAAATAACAACTATGTTCATATGCATGACTGTCTTTTAAGTGCTCTTCTTTGAATAATGTTTTTTTATTATCAGATATCTGGAAAGTGTAATAAAGAAATTAATCAGGTAGATGTTCCAATAAAGGAAGAAAAAAATGAATGTTTTCTTGAAGACCTAGACCCTATTTAGACGACCCTATTTCAACGTATAGTGGTAGTTAAACGGCAGATAATCTGGGTGCAAAGTGCAGCGCGCAGTGCAAATTTAATGTTATAATTCTATTTATCTAAATAAATTGTATTCATTTAGTCTCTGAATTAGTCATGGGCGTGTTTTGGGCAGAACATAAACGAAATCATTCCGAGTCTCGTCTCCCATTCCCTTTAAGAGCCAGAATAATGAGATAGCTTCGAGACTATGAGTTATTTTTCTTAGAATCATCATTGGTGCAGATTCTAAGATGTCGGTTTACACCTGAAATAATAATAATCTTATAATGTTTCCTTATATCCTTGTTATCTCATTATTATGTCAATCAATGCTCCCTCTCAACAACAGACAGATACACACTTCAAAAGCATTATGTACTTATGAAATATTATAACATGACAAGCATAACATGTACTGTAAAGGGAGACTTACAAATCTCAATGTTTTATCCACTACCATTTGGAGTTCAAAACTGGATAATGTTGGTAAAGGAATTCATCTGAGAACCCAACGAGACCTACAAATGAAATGCCTCAGGTTAAAGACGAGTAAGGCTTCTGCTGCGGCCACAGTTGAGGTGAAAGCCTACAAATAAATAAAGTGAATCCTGTGTCTCTCTCACTCTGTCTCTTAATCCTGTTGCAGCCAAATGAACATGTTTTGACTTATAACTGACAGCACAATTTCAAAAACAAATTACATCTCAAATAAAAACACATCCATTCATTCCCCTCCCCCTCCTTCCCCTCTTTTCCCATCAGCATCTCAACAATTGTAAAATCAATAACTTAAGGAATGAGAGCATGGCTTGGCTGCTTTCACTGCTGTGTTAAACTTATGATAGAGATATGTTTACAGGTGTGTAAAAACCTGTTCATTGATCCGTCTGTGTGCTCTCTTTATCAATCAGCTGTAAGTGAAGTAGTAAACAGAAACTGAACAGCACTTTGAGCTAATCCTTTTCAAAGTTGAGGTAGGAGGAGTCATGTTTCTTGCTGGTTAGCATATAAATTATCTATTTCTGTGTGTGTGTGTGTGTGTGTGTGTGTGTGTGTGTGTGTGTGCATGCGTGTGTGCATGTGTACCTCACTTACAAGGCTGGGTATCCAGCCTCGGAGACATGATACATTAATCTATTGTGCACTGTGCATCCTTTCATTTTATCACCCAAAGGATCAAAATCCTCCTTTTTTTATGTTTATTCATCTTTGTAACGTTCCTCTGTGTTTATTGCTTTCATACACTGTACCCTGCTGCAATGTTTCACTATGATTTAACAGCCTTTAAATTCATCTTTCCTTATTTCCTTTCCTTTTATTAATCTTTCACCTTGGTTCTCCATTAATTCTTCCCTTCCTTTCCTTCTTTTGTCTAAATGAATGTGGGAGCTGTTTGTAGACCCTTTCTCCCTTTTAATAACGATAAGATGACATTTCTGACATTTCTTATTATGACAGTACAAATACTGGTAATGGTATAACAACTATAGTATGGTAAACACCATCATCTTAATCAATATAACAACAATGCATTATCAACTGACCTCTGTTACATTAAAATAAGATTGAGCGTTTAAACTGCTGCTATTATTTTGTCCACCACCTGTAAACGGCACAGTGGATTCATTAAGTACCATCCATGCCATATTGGCTGAGACCTACTGCTGCGGCTGAGATTCATTTTCACATTTTCATTCTGACAGTCACACTGTATCACATCATGTCGACACTTTGATAACAAATACATCTGTGTTTTGACATTGCCGTCCCACTGTGCGGTTGCGCCTGCTTAAACGGGACAAATGCTGCTCTGTCTAGATTTTGCTGGTAGGAGTGGAGGTTCAACAAACAACTCAATATGTTCCCAGCCTCTTTTACAGTTACAATCCTATTCTGCAAACTGCCTGCTGCAATGTTGTCATGTTGCATAATCACTAATAAACCCACTGTGGGCTGCAGTCTTTCTAGTTCTTTGTATAGATCTGTGATGTTAAAATGCGTTGAGATTTTGAGATTATAGTGAATTTTCCTTTACTTCATTCATTCTTTACTTTCATGGACCTTTTTTTTAAGTTATTTATTCAAACCAGGGGGACGTTATTTAGTTCTAATTGTTCTGGAGTATGTTTAAACCACAGGACATCATATCATCCCTTTGTTTCAGAAAGGATACAGGGGTAATGTACGGATCCCCTCTAAAGGTTCAGCAGGAATATGAACCATTTTAACCCTTGTAGTGTGAAATACAGTTTTACTGCTGCTGCTGTTACTTTTAAAGTCATTTTCTTTTTTTAATTTAACCTTTATTTATCCAGTAAAAATCCCGTTGAGATTAAGAACCTCTTTTTCAAGGGTATTCCTGGCCTAGAGGCACGATCCCCTAAATCTTGGTGTGGAGTTGCAGTGAAAGATAGACAGTACAGTCGCATGCTTTGCACCTTTGCAGCACAACGATTGAAAAGCCCTGACTTTTTTCTTCTGTGAGTGAAATCCCATGGGCTTTTTCAGTGGTCTAACTGGCAAACTTAATATAGACATATATCACAAGATTACAATGCTTATTGCAACTTGGCTGCCTACTACTTGAATGTAGGTGACATGAATCAAATCAGATAGTGCTCTTGGCGGGACACTAAGTGAAAGTAGGGTTGGGTAGGTTTCCGGTTTGATTTTATGAAATTAGCTCAGTGCCACTCCCTATGTATGTTTGGATCTACTAGAGTTGAGAGTTGAGCACGCAGCACTGATAAACCACTCTCACCAACAACCACAAGAAAACTGATCAAGGGTGCTATTTCTGCTGTCTTACAATACCTTAGTATGAAGCCTTGTTTTGATCCGCTTATTTTTGCCCTGTTAATACTACTGCATGGCATTGTTACTGCAAGCTCAACCCTTCCTGTCGATTTCAAAGTAACAGTATAGTTGAATGGTTGTTAAAACCTCATTGTGTCACAGCTGTCCTGTCTCCCAGTCATGAGCTCATGTTATGTTTCAGGCAGGATTGGTTGAGGCATGTTAAACACCCACCGGTTAAATTCGGTATTACTGTCTAATCTTGTAATTGGCTTAATATAGCACCATTTTGAAATGTTTTAAATTGGCCAAACCCTACTACAGAGTTGTGACTACAATCAGAATGAGGCAGCTACTGCAGGGCCCAAGTGGTTTAATTTTTCCTTTATTTTCTTGAATCCTTGAATCAAAACCATAATACGATTCAAACCGCGATTTTTTTGTGATCCGTTGGACCTGTAATTCTACATCACTCTGATACCATTCCAAGCAATGCACTGAGCCATGCAGTGTCTTGTCCAGTCAAACGCTTGGATTTTATAACGTCTCAGCATTTTCCCAACTTCTCTCATGTCGAAGAGTCATAATATTCACTCTGTGCCTCCAGCAAGTTAATAATGTATGCTCCGTTTTTGGCAGCCACTGCTGTAGCTTTCATGCACCGACTGATTTTAAATGTACAGTACATTAAATAGTACAATCATCTGCCCCAGTGATGCTCATGCGGTTTTGTCAGTGTCTGTCGCTGGTATCTTATCACATGATTCTATACATGTTAACCAATGTCTGCCATCAAATACAATTAAAAAAACACAAGACAGCAAATCCAAAATTGTATTTTGTGTCAGGATACTGACAATGTACAAGGAATAAGCTGTCAAAAACGTATCATTACAAGTCAAATACACACACACACACACACACACACACACACACATATATATATATATATATATATATATATATATATATATATATATGTATAGTTACGCATAAATATATAGTTATTTATGCAGGGAAAGTGACATTTCAATGTTTGAGCAGCATTTGTAATTTAGTTCATCACTTCATAGTGGCTTCAAAAGAACATTCTCTGGCATTTCAGTGTGTTAGCACATCACTTTATATTACTGTCACTATATCTAGAGAAATCCCTCAACACAGATCTTTGGTTCCGCAGATCCGTCTATCTGCACAACTATCCGTCCTGTTCAAACAGACAACCCATCCAGATGAACAATTCAATATTTTATCACAACGCTGTCATATCAAGAATGTACTGTTTTGTGAAATTCTACAGAGAACTCGATGCATAAAAAAGTCAGCAGCTGCCCATAATTGTCAGTCCTCATGAAAAATAGATTTCAACATTTCATCACTTTGTTGTTCTCTGTAAAGTCGATGTAGATTTATCTTACTTTTTAAATAGCTCCTGTGACATTCTCCATACAGTAGTCATCCAAAAAGATATACAGTAGTAATTCAAAGGCATTATTTACAGTCTATTGGTTCAAGTGAAGGATATACAGAATTTATACTTTATCGTCATGCAGATTACTTGAAATGTATTCACACAGGCTTCAACTTACATGCTTTCAGTATACAAATCTGTAAAACAGACATCATAAATAGCCTTTATACATATTACGTTACAGGTCAGATATCATCGCAGCATCGCCTGTGTATATTCAGATGCGAATGTCTTTACTGATGTAGAGACATAAAGAGAAACTAATAGAAGAAGTACTGCTAGTGATGTTATCTGCTGTAAGTAAACTTTTTTAAACAATTTTCTGACAGTAGGTACTGTAGTAGTTGGGGTGGAGGACAATGTTCCTGCTAAACAAATGTTGTGTGCGCTAAGTTCAGCATTCCAGTGTCAGGATCAGGCTTGGGGAGTAACGGACTACATGTAACGGCGTTACGTAATTAGGATACAAAAAACAGTAACTGTATTCCGTTACAGTTACAGAAAAAAAAGACGTAATTAGACGATTACAGATACATGTGGAAAAAATTAGGATTATTAGTTTGATTACAATTAAAATATATGATGATGAATGATGAATGAATGTGAATGAATTAATTAATCTAACACTTGCCAATGCGGCAATGCCATATGCACGCGCGCACACTTTACTACAGTTCACGACAAGTCAGTCACAACGACGCTCTGCTCTCAAGTGAAGCCAGGCGGCTCATTATGGCCTCGAGCGCTAGAGAAAAAAATGCTTTCACTGCGTGGAAATTTCGCCATTACTTTGTTTCTAAAGAAGTAAGGGGGAACAACATCACTGTACAGTGCAAGCTATGCCTCCCAGCTTTGCACACACTGTCATCGTCCAAGGACTCCACATCTAATTTAAAGAAACATTTAATGGTAAGCGAATCTGCGAATGTTAGCTAGCTACACAGAAATTATGTTAGCTAAAGTTAACATTAGTTAGCCTGCTAACCAGGCTCGGGCTGTCATTGTTACTACTACTGCTACTACTACTTCTACTAAGTACTACTACTGGGGTCTGTGGGTGGTGCTGCTGGTGACCGGGATGGTACGTGTTTAGGTTTTTTGGTAGTTTTGAAGTTTGAGCACGATAAATGTGAATACCGTAATATCATTTAGCTAAATGATCACAGAAGTTTTTATTTCTGATATAATTTAACATGCTGTAGTGCGAAGGCTCGTTTTGGTTCGCTCCCGTTTGCCCTGTTAAAATGAAGACATTACTTTGTTAATACAAACTCAACACTTCCTGTGTCCGTCTCAAATTAAAAGTCCTCTAGCATAAATAGCTTAGTAGGCTTTTATTGTAAATTTGCACGGACTTCATCGTGGAAAACTCGTTGACTAACGAGGGCCCCATAGGCACTTGAAATGTAGCTACTGCCACCTTGTGGGGCTTGTACGTTACAAAATTGCCTGCAGTGACTGAAATGGGTCACTAACACTTTAGATCACAACAAGGTATTAAAATAGCAAGATTAACGTTATATTAGGAAATTGTATGGGTAATTTTGGGGGACATATAGGTGACACACATCCTATATGTGGGGGTGTTTTACAACTGCTATTACTAGAAATAGTAGTTACAATAACACTAATAATACTTGTTACCATATTATTATTATTATTATTATTATTATTATTATTATTATTATTATCATTATTATTATTATTATTATTGTAATATGTGATGTATGGATATGGTTTATGGATATTTCTTCTTTCTTGTCTTTATTTGCATTTGTATTGAGGTAATCCAAAAGTAACTTAAAGTAATCAAGTTACATTACTTTAATATTGTGGTACTTGGATTACGTTACTGACTACATTTTTTAACAGGTAATTAGTAACTGTATTGGACTACATTTTTAAAGTAACCCTCCCAACCCTGGTCAGGATGACCTAGCTGACTTCATGGACAGGACAGTTTACTTTACTGTGCCACTCGCAGTGAACAACGAGCCTTTCCTGTTAGTGATATTATCATAAACATGAATGCATTTGGACTGTAAATAGAATTAAACAAATGAGTGTGGGGACCAAAAGCCAACCTCTGGAATAAAAGGAATGGGGTAAAATTATGTTTATTATCTGGACTGATATGTTATGTTACAGAATGACTCTTAGCCAGTGCACCATTTTTGGCTTGCGAACCAGAGTGTCTGAAAACCATGGCTGTATAGTGTATGGCTGTATTGAACCTTTGGAGGATTGTGGAGGATACACTGTGTCTTTGTTTGTTTGTTATCTGCTGGAAAACAAAGCACCACCAGTGCTAATATAATTTATGTAACAGCAGAGTGAGAGAAAGACAAGACAGGTGAAAGCACACACAGAGACAGACAGGCACTGACTCTGAGGCAGAGCAACGTCCCATTAAAATTAAGTCACAGAAGCAAAAAATTAAAAGAGAACAGAGAAACAAAACAGTGCCCCCAGAAATCAAACGATAAACATGATAATTTTTGTCGCCTTCTCCATTTCTAAAGCATCATTAATAAATCTCATTAATTGGGTTGTTCATCTTACGCTGTCTTTTGAGCTCTTTTTTACATAATCTGTTGCCATTCCAGTGTGTATTTAAGATCAAAAAGGGAACAAGGCACCAGCACACATTATGCATATACGCCCACACAAACTGCAACTCCAGCTTTGGCAGCTTGTTGTTCTGTAGGATGAAGCTTTAACACAACTTATGTAACAACAGAATATGTTGTCCTGCATCATGACTTACTTATTAAGTTCAAACTATGAACTCGTTCCAGCAGATTTTCCAAACATACTGTACACAAAGTTGTTGATGCAATGCAAGACAGTCTGGAAAATGTGTGAGTGTACACCAATTCTTTCATACAGACAAATAAACAGAAACAAACCACTGCACCTTATAGCTGCAAAGTGAGAATGTGTATGAATGTGAAGCAGCAGCAAAAACTACTTGAAAAAGAAGTTCACCCAGTTGACTTTCCCTGGATAACCTTAAAGTTTAACAAGCATCACCTACTCCAACCTCAAAGGAATATTTCAAGAATATCAATTTTACATCACCTTACACAAACAAGAAAAGGATCCAAGACAAACCAAGTGAAGACCAGCAACGGATTCAGTACTCCAGCTTTATCATTAAAGCTCTCAGACCTCATACCGCAGCCCCATAAAGTATCCTGGGCAATTACAGGGAGCTATTATTTCACGCCTATGCAGTGTAAAGTGGCAAGTGCTTCATCTAGACTTTTTGGGACCCCCTCCAGCTTTTCATTACAGCCTCTCTCGCCACTAATGGCTACCCTGGGAGCGTTTCCCAGCTGAAGTCAAAAGTTAAGGAATTGGGACAGTGAGCTCAACTTCTTTGGTTGACTCACTAGGCTGTGCCTGTAACAAGTGAATATGAACAAGAACATGTTGAGTTATATATTGTCCTCTGTGTTGAGTGATGATACATACATCAACAGGGCACATAAACTTCACCTCACTGATCCCAGACATGCTATAAACTGGGAATACTCTAGTCTGCTGGATCAACACTGGAAATACAATGTCATTTGCATGATTTAAATGTAAGGAATGACAGAGTAACTTAAACAGTCTGGATCAGTTTCAAGGTTACAAACTGGGTGAAGCTCACCTCATCACGCACACACACACACACACACGCGCACGCACGCTGTATGTTCCGTGAAGGTAGGACAAGGGCTGGGTCCAGGGGAGACATATTTAAGTCGACACACGGCACTCTCCGGTTATCTTTAGTGTTTAATTAGTGCATGATTGAGAGAAGAGGAAATTTCATTATCTGCAGTCAAAGTAATCAGTTGCAGTAGGAGCCATTTTCACCCTCACCCACATGCAAAGTCATGCATTCATATATTGCAAACACACACATATACAGTTTATTATGATATACTGTAAATCTATATGTAGAAAATGGCACAAACACACAGAGAGAGGGAGAGAGAGTGAGAGGAAGAGAGAGAGAGAGAGAGTTTTTTTATGATGTGCCCTCTTCCTCCTGGCACTTAGATTAAAATTTGATATCGTATGTGTGTGTGTGTGTGTGTGTGTGTGTGTGTGTGTGTGCATGTGTTTGTACTGTAAGCACGTGTGTGTGTGTCTCCTAATCAGTGTAGCCCCATAAACCTCTCAGTGTCTCAGTGGGTGTATTCTAACACCAGATGTGCTTCCCTCTTCCATATCCCATCAACCATTCTGTCCCTCCCCCAGTGAACTCTGGGATATTACCCGTCGATCCTTTGTTGAAATTTAATAAGTAGGACAGGGAGGAGGTTAATTATCATTTCTGAACGCATTTTGGCTTAGACGGTCTAGAGTTAATAAGGAGCTGTAAGTCTTTTGTGGGGGGGTTATTTCTTTTACATTGAAAGGGATGCCATTCCCCACATGCTCTAAATCATTCACAGCAGGAGATAAAAGTTGTTTCCCTCCTCAAGTTCTTAATATTCATTCACGATGGCAATAACTCTCTTGGCTTGAAAATTAAAATCAAGTGCTGTTAACAGTTGAGGCTTTTCTGGAATACAGTACAGCAAAAGTCTCTTGAATGTTTTCAATTAACTGCCAGTAAGACCCAGGTATGCATATGTAGAGAGGTCACAAATCAAAGGAAAACGTGACGGGTTTCGAGTGGTCACTGAGTGGTTGGATGAAAATGACATGGATCCCATGCTGCGGGCTAAGAGATTAAAATGACATGTCTGACAGTGCTCGCCACCATCTTCAACACCAAATGACATAATATATGTTGTGAAATTGATGTTGTTGCCTCTAGTAGAGTATAAAACACCTTTTGCTCAACAGATGTAAGCTATTCTTGAGGCACCAAATCTCCGACTCTAAATCACTGACTAGAATTCTAATCTGTAACTCACCTACATCCAAATTATTATCAAACACAAACTCCTTATCCTCAAACTTCTTACTTATAGAAAAACTACTACAGTACCACTCAAGATTTACTATTGCAAGCCACTGCTGTTCTTACAACAAATAGTGGTGGGAAAGACTGGTGGGCTAGAACTCACACAATTGCTTTAAAGTCCAAGGGATCAACAGACACAGTTTCCCATAAATCCTGTTACATATCCTCATACCCCATACGCTTCAGGATTTTCTGTGTCTTAAAACAGGAAAATAAATATTTACAATTCACCACCACCATCTGTCATCAACATCATCTTAGAAAACCCAGATGATATTTTTCCTTTTTTGTGCCTTAAAATATTCTATTTTTACCGTAAAAAAACCTTACAAGGAAGTATTATTACTTATTATTACCATTACTGTTACTTACCGTTACTAACTTTTATCCATGCACAAACACAAATGTCCGAAACAAGGAATGGTTATTTTAATTCTCATTGCACGGCAGTTGGCCTTTAATGCTGAATCTAGTGGACTGGCAGCTGTTCTATCACTTCATCAACTTCATCAACAGTCTGTCGTCTGGATTTCACTTACTTGAATAGATTTCATGACTGAAAATACCAAGCTGCAAAAATACAAATCGACACATAAAAAAATAATACTAAAAGAACCAGTAGTAATTCATGAATTCAGTTTCTTTACTTAGTCAGGATACTAGGGATGTGAATCTTTGGGTGTCTCACGAGGGTCACGTTTCGATTCAAAATCGATTCTCGATTCAACCGATTCTCGATTCAACTGATTCTCGATTCAAAAATTGATACAATGCATAGTGTCTTAAGGCAAATTATGGCATCAAAACAATACAGTTTGTATAAGATAATGTGATTTTTAAATAAACTGATTCCAATGATGTAACCACACAAAGTCAAACTTAAGACAAAAGGTAACATTTATTCATGCTAAACAAATAAAAACTTACTCACTGTACAAGAAATAACTTGCGTAAATAAAATTGCCTAAATAAAAGCTTAGGCCAGCTGCCCCTTTCTTCCAGAAGTAAGTCTCAACTCTCAGTGACTACAAGAATAAGTTCAAGGTATACTAAAAAAAACTTCTGTTCATAAACAAAATCAGACCTGCAAACTCCTCAGAGTAAAAAAGGTGACAGTGTCGTGGGGGTGGGGGGTATCTATCTATGGTCACATTATGATATATAACAAATGAGAACTTCTCTCATGAAATGCGCAACAGCACAACTTTAATAGTGCAATCTGCTGCAGAATGAAAAAAGCAAGCCCTTAAAGAGTGTGTTTTGACTAGATGAATATGGGTTTTGAAAAAGTTGCTGTCTCTCTGCTTGGAAGGAAAGTGCTGGCTACACTGTGTGTGGATGTTATGACCTGCACCCTCTTTTTGTGCACTTCTGTTTGACAGTGTGCCTGCAGTGCATGGCTGCCCTTGTTTGCATAGTTAATAGCTGCTTTTATACTGGGCAGCAAGCCGCCAATTTGACCATCCTTTTTGCGACTCGGTCCGCGGATTTAGACAGAAGCCGGTAAATTGGGGGTCTGTCCTGGTCTGCCAATTTGCCACCTCGGAGGGTACACTTTTATCCAACTCCATTGCGATCTAAATCCGAGACGTCGATTGCCGGAAATTGCGTGAGATGGGCGGAGGTGTGGATGACCTGCACTGTTGTGCGCCCCACAGCCGGGGAGTTTTAAAACCAGGAAACAGCTGATCACAGCAGTCAGGCCATCACTTCATCCGCGGACATCAAGATGAGCAACTGGACAGCTGCTGAGATCCGGCAGATGCTAGCGTCTCCTCGGTCTCTGTGTCTTCGCTGTTCGCTTCTTGCTGTAGCGGCAAGCTTTAAAATTAAAAGCCCCCCGCTAAGAACCCAGTTCTAAACTCCAATGGGGTGCAATGTAAAGCTCTTATTTTGAAGACAAATTCGTTCTCTTTCTGACAGAGAATGCAACGTACTTTACGTTCATCCTCCAGTCAGTCGCCTCACCTCAGCATCATCCACACGTCTTGAAAATGAGTTGTAGAGATTTTAGAAAAGTTGTTTTTATCAAATTCAAGGCTCCCTTCAGACGCGCACATGTTCGCAGCGGCAGTTCACTGATAATCTCTGGTACACGTCCATGTCCCGTCCATGTCTCCCACCCCCCCTTGCAGAAAAGCGACAAGTTTGCAGGTATATAAAATTGCCTAAATAAAAGCTTAGGCTAGCTGCCTTTTCCTCTTCACAGTAGAGTTGTGAAGCGTCTTTTTTTTTTTTTTTTTTTTTCCCCAAGCTTGCTGCAACGCTGTGTACGGAAGCCCGTGGGGGTGCACAGAGAGACGGGGGAACGTTAATAAAAAATCGATTTTTTAAGTTTATGAATCGATTCAGAATTGTGGATGATTAGAATCACGATTCTTATGTGAATCGATTTTTTCCCCCAACCCTACAGGATACTAAGGATTGGGAGTGTATCCAAGCATGCACTGAGTAGAAAATGCTAAGCCACCCAGGAGGTGTCACCTGGCACCTGTCACTGCAAACAGAAATGGACAGAAAAGGGCTTACACTCCTGGTTCACCTATAGGCAATTCATTTCCTTCAATCCACCTGACTTTCATGTCTTTGGACAGTGTGAGGAATCTCGATCACCCACAGGAAACCACGTGAACATGGACAGAATATAGAAACTCACTGAATCACAAGCCTTGTAGCTACAATGGGAAGTGAGCCACAAGAGCCAAATTATTTTGTTAGAAAGCCAAATGTGGAGCCACTAGTGCACAAAACAAGATTAGCGATGAAACAGTCAGTTAAATTTGCTCAATATCCCAAGGAGCCACATTTTTCGTTGAATTGGGATCTGAATGCACACAGACTTCAAACAGATGGCAGCTATAACATTCAAACTAGACTCCCACCACTGAATTACTGGTCTGGAAGGACATAAGACACTGTATGTTGCCCAGGGCTGAGCTAATCCAGAGCCATATGTACAAGCACAGATGAGATGATGGCAAAAAAACCTCACACTCTCTGGACACTTATTCTTCATCCCTCTCTCCTGTCATCCTTTTCTTGCTCTTTTAACCACCAGTGATGAAGAGGGCTAAGTACAGTCATCAGGGCAGACAGAGGAGAGATTTGAGGCCATACAGTCGGTCCCAGATCTCTATTTGCACATTAAACGCACACAGGAGCCCATTTATATTAAGGTAAACTGAGAAATATAGGGTGTGTACTGAGGATATGGTGTGGCACGACTGTATCTTTATGCATTTGTATATTTGCATCAACTAAAATATGTTTATTATCTACATTTTGTGTCATTGCACCGTATCTGCCCGTGTGTTGCTGTGCTTTTTCATCTCCCATTATGGTTCCTATGCTGCTCTGAGCCCGGTGTTTATTACAGCTGAAAACCAAGTGTAATGGATTACTGCACTACTGTCAACTGTTTGTCTGGAGTCATGTATGCATTACGTCCCAAGGCTCATAAGTTCAAACAAACATCCATTTACGTGGAAAGCGGAGGCACACTTTCGCACTGTTGTGGGCACCAGCAAGGGCTGTGAAACAGCATGGGACCCGTGGACAAGCATGAACCCACACACACAACAGGAAAAAATTAACAATTTACATCACACTTGTTTCCAATAATGGACACAATGTTGTTTAGGCATTCAGCCACACACGAACAAACTTTGATTCCAGGAATAATTAATATACACATGCAAACAGACACATTGAACGACAACTTACACAAGGTAAACACATCAAACAGACAAACAAAAACACACAACAGGGCTCACATATGTGTTACTCTTCTCAGACACACACGCTCACACATTCACACACACACCATCTGTGTTCAGCCCCTAACCAGCTCTTAAGTATCCGTGTCTTTCGAGGAGCACAACCCATTAGTTTCCGGAGAGACACAGCTTTAGTGTGTAAAAGTGTGATAGAGTGTGTGTGTTGTGAGAATGTGAATAAGCAAGAGAGAGCATTAGCACTGTGTTACAGCGATAATGGCATTGTGTTACGGCCATAACGGTGCCTCAGTTGCATACAGTCATGCTATGTGCCAGCCACTGTTGGAAACTGTATTTAGTTCTGGGACATGAGGGGAGAAGCCATTACCAAATCCCCTTAGTCAAATATGGACAAGAAGCAGCACAGCAGAATGGCAGAAAATGCCCCCAAGCCTCAATTTATTGTCTCTGACACATTTAGGAATTGGTCGAAAATAAGTTGAAGCTTAAAAAACAGCTCAGAGAAATAGACTGAAATAGAGCGAGTCCATATATTTAAGAATGTACCTTGTGGCTTTGGATTAAAATGTGTAATGCAAGTGTTGAATTGGATTTCAATGATTTCTGGCTCTGAGGTGCAAAGGCTCCCAGTGCCAAAATTAAAATGTTAAAGTCGTAGTTCCATTTTTTATTTTATTTCTTTATTTTTCTCATCTGTTGCAAGCATCATATTGTTGTTTACTGCACTTAGGCAGACATCTCTGTCTGATCAAAGAAAAAATGTTGTATAAATGTGCATGTTATCTGGTTGTGTTAAATAATTTATTTAGGTCTACTTCGTTTTCAACCTGTCAGTCATTCACTCCATTCTCACCTATCTAATGAGGTATAATGACAGCCATCCTGTCAAACTGACTCAAATGCCATCCTCTTCGGACCTGTTATCAAATGTCAGTGAACTTTAATCTCACTCTTTCTCTGCCCTCAGACTTCTTCCAGCTGTCTCCTGTTGAACTCTTGCTGAGTCTGTTTGGCTGTCCGGGCTTGCTGCCTCCAGACACTCGCACTTTTCCTCCTGACATATAGAAAACGTCTAAAAGTGATTTCTCTTTCCATTATGTTGACATATGGACCTCAGACAATAGCGATGACAAAAAATGACACACAAAACTAAATTCCACATTTTCCACCTCACAAACTCTTTGGGGGATTTGGAGGTATTTGGAGAACCACAGAAAAAGAAATATGATACTGTTTGACAAAGATAGAGGTAACAGATGACAAATGTGTCCCAAGACTGGGGCCAGGGCAAAACATATAGGCTGCACAAAGGATGGGGACCACAAAGCTAATATTTCTTACTCACTGTTCCTGCATTGGCCTGTCTGTTGTCGTTTATTTAAGTGTGTGTGGCTGTGTTGATATGACAGAGAGACAAAGTGAAAGAGAATGAAATGTTAAACCCACTTCCCAACCACTTTTTGTGCTATGTCCAAATATGGGTTGGATGGCTTAAGGTGACCTAAGCAAGTTAGTCTGTCTGGCAGTCTGGCTAAAAGGTATGGCACAAAAAAATAATATATCTCCTGCCTGCTTTTCGATGTATATATTGTAGTGAAGTAGTTACAAAATGTGATACTTGCTGAAGGTTGACCGTTAGCTGCACTCAGCTATGCATGTACACACAAATTCTGGAATCATCTGATCTTGTATTAAACTTTTCAGCCTTGACTGTCCACAGCGTAATTGCTCAAAATGTGGCAATTAGCTCTAAGGTTTAAAGTAAAAGTGAGCTGGAAAGTGCGTTGGTGCCCGTCCTTTGCCTCTCTGATCTCTTCAATCACTATGAGATGTGAGGGACAGCTTGTCATATTTTTCTTTCTTCCACTCTTTGATTATGTTTCACCTTTTTTTCCCACTCCCTTCATCTTTTCTCTGTTTAGACAGGTCTTATGTGGCGGGTTTAATCAACTGGAGCTGATTTAACCCTTTGATGCAAAACATGGGTCAAAAGTGACCCGGCAGAGTTTTAATTTTCTATATCTTTGCAATGAATTACTTTCATCATTCAGTATTCAAGGTATTCCTCAATTAGCTTGTTTTTGATCATCATACATCTTTATTTTATTTGTTCCTTTCTTACTTTTAGAATAAAAACCCCTTTTGTATCAGTACCCCTCTAATGCACAACATGGGTAAAAAAATGACCCATATTCATTTTCTATGCTATTTCATCGATTGCTGAGTGTTTCTATGATATTTCTTTGAAAAAAAAAATAATTGTAGCATTTATTATTCCAAGTATGCAGTAAATATCTTGTTTGTGTTTCACACAAATCATATTTTTTCTTTTTTCTTTCTTACTTTATGAACAAGCACAGCTTTTGTATTTCTACATCAACTTCACACACATGGGTCAGAAACGACCCACATAAGTTTGCTATATAATTTGGTGTAAACTGTGCTTGTGAAATTTGCTCCCTGTGTAAGTGTTGTCAATATTTTTCAATTGTTCTAACATCACCTTTGAAAATATTTGATGACAACTGTGAAAGATAACTGTACGTAACATGTTTACCTTGAGAGTGGGTACATTACTTGACAGAAAGTTAAAAGTAATTACTATGAGCTAGTTAGCGAGCTGTTGACATATTCTATTTTAGTTAGCTAATTATACCATAGTTAATTACTATTGTAGTTAGTACAGCTAACTAGATGAATTTTCAGACACTTTGAGTCGAAATCGCTTGAAAAAGCAGTTCTCATTCAAATACAACTTACTGCACTGTAAGTGGTAGAAACAGGCTCCAATCGCTCTGAAAACCTCAAATTGACAAGCAAAGACTTCTGACTGAAAGTAATGACTAAAATCATGTTTGCAATGCTACAGTTAGTTCATACACTTTGAGTGGAATCCAACTTGAAAAAGTAGTTTGGAGTGAAATATTACTTAATCTGTCACAAAGGGCAAAAACATGCGTCTTTCGTTCTGAAAAGCTAAAAATTGCAAGAAAAGGCTCCTGACTGAAACTAATGACAGAACAACTAATTCTGATGATGATGACCCAGAATATTTGCCACAGGGTCAAGCTGGAGTTGTGGGTGTGTCTGGGGATCCAGCTCTCCTACATGAAGACTCCTCTGATGATAAAGATGACTCGTCTGATGAGTCCTCAGAGGACGGGTCTTACTAGAATGAGAATCCCCCCACCCAGAGGAAAATTTTACTGCTCAAAGCTTGCTCCTTTATGGCTATGGAGCCGTAAAGGAGCTCAATGAGAGTTCTCATTTCAGTCTCGTTGTAGTTTTTTTTGGTCTCAAACATTTCTCATTTGTTTCTCCTAAAATTCCTTAGGAGCAATAGGTGAGACTTGAGACTTTGCCGCTTAAACCTTGCTCCTTTCCAGCACTGGGGAGACATTCTGAAACTTCATTGAGAGCTTGATGAGATCTCCTTTGAAACTTACAGGGAGCCCAAGTTGAGCTTTTCTGCACCTGTTTCTTAGGAGAAACAATTGAGAAACAGGAGAAATCAGCCACAGCCTCACTTTGGTCTCACATAGATCTCATAGTTGTCTAGGAGAAATGAATGAGACGCTACTGAGATCTCTTTTCCAATTTTCGTTTCCTCTGGGTACTCATGGCAGAACAAGAAGCCATAATATTCTGAGGAGCTGCCCAGGCCCAGGTGGCAATTCTCGCTCTAGTTATGTGTTAAGTTGTATTTTATTTTGTTAGGTCACATTTCACCAGTTTACAGTTCAGTTCAATAGCTGTGTTATCTGTTATCAGAGGTATGTGTCATGGTTGTGTTATTTAGTTCCTGTTTTATTTTGTAGTAGTTTTTCTCTTGTGTTCTGTTTCTTATTTACTTCCTGTCTTTGTCTTTGCTCACACCTGTCATTTTGTGCCACACCTGTGTCTTGTTGTATCAATTGTTGATCCCTGCCTCCTAGTGTCCTACCCACCAATCTGTGTTCTCCTCATTCCTCCCCTTTTTTGGATTTTTCCTGTACTCTTTTTTTATTTATATAACCAATGCTTTGTTCAAACTGTCTCGGCTTATGGTCTCTGCATTTGGGTCCACCCACTTCACCACCCCCAAAACCTGACAGTGTGTGTATGTGTTACAAAATGACAATGTTGCAAATATTATGTACAGTAAGTAAGTAAATAGGTGTTTGGCCCCACTCACTGATAAAGTAATTACTTGAAACAAATTATTATTATTATTATAGTATTAAGTCTTTTAATTATAAATCACACTTGGATGAATGGGTCATTTTTGACCCATGTGTGTAAATTTGATGTAGTAATATAAAAACAATTTTTGTGCATAAAGTATGACAGGAAAAATTGAAAAAATGATTAGTGGTAATCAAAAACATGATATTTAAAGCATACTTGGAATATTAAATCATGATATTAATTAATTTCAAAAGATAGAACAAAGAAAAACTCAGGCAGCATGAAATAACCTGGAAAATGAATGCGGGTCATTTTTGACCCATGTTGTGCATTAGAAGGGGTGCGCATATGTTGCGCATCAAAGGGTTAAATAACGTGTGTGTGTGTGTGTGTTTGGTTTGTGTTGTGTGTATGTGTGTGCTGCTTCATTAAAAGAAAGTGCGTGACTGAATATATATTACCTTGATGAAACTCGAATATGTGTAAGGCTGAGTGATTTGTGTGATTCCTAATTTGTCTGCATGTGTATGTCTGTAAGAGTATTTCATTAGAATGACAGGAATGTGTTTGAGTTTTTGTGCATTTGTATCTCTTGATGCATACGTATGCAGCATGCGTGTGCTTGTGTTGATTTGTAAGCACAGGCGTGTGAGGTGTATGTGCAAGATATTTTCAGCTCAGCTGTTTGTCTAGTTTCAATCTATATAACAGCAAAAACACCACTGGTATTCATGTGGGTGCCGCTTGACTTTCACCACCCATCCCAATACTGTTGCAGACCAAGTACCATGCCACAACGGGTCAGAGCGGTTTTGGCTGCACAAGGGGAACCGGCACAATATTAGGCAGGTGGTTTTAAAGTTGTGGCTGATCCGTTTATGTAGATCTTTGGTTTGCAGATGATCAAACAAAAGAAAGTATTGAAACCTAGCTCATTCAACATAGAATTCCAAAAATGTCCCAGGCAATATTACTGTTTTTAGAAGTTGCAAGAAATAACTGGATTTCAAGCTGCTGAAATCCAGTTTGAACTCAAAAGTTATATTGGTTAAGTAACGTAAGTACTTATTCTGCTGTTGTGTGTCACAGTTATAAAAAATATCTGAAGGCTACAAGTCCATCTACAGAGAACCTGATGTTCCTGTGAATGCCCTCCATAATATAATCAAGAAGTTTAAGACCCTTGGTACTGTAGTCAACCTCCCTAAAAGAGGCAAAAGTTAACCCAAGACTGTACTGACGGATTCAACAGTGAAGAAAGGACCTTGCACAGGCAAAACAGACTAAAGCTGACCTTCAGTCTCACTAAAAGGGGGCTCTAGAGGGTAGCACTCTATGTTTACTGGAAAAGTAAACTGTATTGGAAATTGTATTGTATTGTAAGAGAATAGCACTGTACCAACGGTCACATGGAGGAGGTTAACTGTTGTTTTGGGGTTGCTTTGCTGCCTCTGGTTGTTTGTGCCTTAAAAATGTGCTTGGCCTTGAAATCAAAGATTGCCAAGTCCCTTTTTGGCCCAAGTGTCACAATCTCCATCAAAGATCATGGCCGTGACCTTCAACTCAATACACACATCATCAAGCACCCAGGATGGTTCAAAAGAAAACACTTGACTGAGTGGCCAGCAGTGAGCACAAATGTAAATCTCATTGAAAACCTGTGGAGTCTGAAGAGATCTGAAAACAGCAGTTGAAAAAAAGCACTCTCAAATCTGAGAGAACTGGAGCAGCATTCCAAAGAAGAGTGGACCAAAGAGCCAGTAAAGACGTGTGGGAATCTCATCAAGGACCTGACAGCAACTATTTTTCCAAAAGTTGTGCTTCCAATTATTATATCTGTAACTGTAATATTATCAGTGAAAAAAAAATCATGGAGACAGAAACACAATTGTGAATTTTGCTTTAAATATGCAAGGCGGACAATGTATTCGGCCACTACTGCAGATTTCCATTGTGTTTTTTGTGATGAGTTCTTCGTAACAAGGATAAGGACCGATTTTTTTCATCCCTAAAAATTTTAGCAACTTTAGCAATCCACGACTTTCAAATGATTTCTCAGTCTACAGGGCAATGCACTTTTTTGATGCTCTGATCCTATACGTCTGTTAAATGTAAGGGTAAACAACAAATATAAAAGCCTTCTCCTGTCCTTAAGTGATGATAGTATAGCTGCGGGCACATTTTGTCCCAAAAAAATTAAAACAAATAAAAAGCGTACAATGAATAGGACAAAGTCTGTGGATTTGTGTCTGTACATGGAGTTGTACTGTAGTTCAATATACAAAAGAAGACAACAATTTTCCCTCAATGTCTCGTCAACAAAACAATCCCAACAAACAGAACATTTCCACAATCCTCCAATATGGAGAATGAGAAAGAAATGGAGACAAAAGGGGGGGGGGGGACTATTCTATTGAACTATTTTGACAATTAATGTCTTATCTTGTTCCAGCTTCTCAAAGGTGAGAATTTGCTGCATTCCCTCGTTTTACACAACAGTACCATGAATACCTCTGGGTTTTGGACTTATTTTAAAACACAAACAAGACATTTTTTGGCATCACCTTTTGTCTGTGTTCTGACATATTATAGACTAATAATAATCAAGAAAATACCTAGCAGAAAAAAATACAAGTTGCAGCCGTAAAGATATGAGTTTATTTTAACATCATATTAAGTCCGACAGTGCATCAGAGTTTTTCCAAGAAGGGAGATAGTTTTGGTCAGTAAACTGCCCAAGGTGCTATTATGACAAGTTAAATTTAAAAATATTAAAACACACTCACACTAAATAGCACTAATGAGAAAATAGAATTATTGGTCAAAGGCCAAATTGGTCAAATCTATATACAAAACAAGTTTTGCCACCAGTCTCCCAACAGAAGATTAAGTCATTCTCCAGTCCATTGGGTGGTAATTGACGCATGACAAGAAAGTTATAACAACAATATTTATCTCTGTATTACTGGATAAAAGGTTTGTGTCGTGACTCATCTATAACGAGTTAAAAGTCAAAACAAAAAAATGTTTCACTTGAAGTTTCTACAGTTAAGTCAGTCACATAGGTGAGGAGACACAAAATAGAGCAACACCCTCCTAACATTCGAATGTATAGCCTGAAACAGAGAACAGAGACAAGGGGGCTAACAAAATCTGAATATTTTGGAGAGGTGGAGAAAATTCAAGGAAGGAAAGAATTCAAAACCTGACATTAACCTCACCTAACCAGCAGGTTGCCACACAGGTATGATATGTTACTGTCATATTAAAAATGCTATCTGTAGACTCTCCTCATTCATAAATCACTGTAAAAATGACGATGAGTGACACATTAAAGCACAGGAAAACTGTTTACAGCTCTAGCCCTGAAGATCCTTGGTGGATTCTTTAAGGCTCATTTGGGAATTTTTGGGGAAGTAGAATTTTCCATTTTCTTTCAGTGCCTGTTCAGTGAAGAAAATCTGCAAACACCATATTAAAAGCTTCCAGCAATTAAGTAATACATTGACCACAATACATTAGCTATGTATATAGAGAAAGGAGTCAGGGAAAAGAAAAAAGTACATGGATTAGCCAGAGGGTGTAGAGAAATAGACGTTAATCCTCATTGATAGATTCAAACCTGCACATAATCTTCCATATTGTAAGGGCGAGTAGCCACAACTATGAGAGTAGTATCCTGTCACATGAACACACAACAATTAGATGATGAGAGAGCATGAATAAGAAAGGAAAGGATGAAAATGTCAAACAGGAGAAAAGCAACAGCAGTGAAAGTGGAAGTTAATTCTAGGAGATGGAGCTAAAGCCATATATTAGCCTTTCTAGTGGAAGGGTGAGTGAGCAGTGACAGGCGATGAATAGGAATCACAATAATTGTGCAATTGTGTTAGTACATATGAACTGAGAGATGCACTCGGAGCAAGGATGAGTAATAGGAGGAAAAAAGAGATGGCTGGTGACTGTGTCAGAGGTTTAGTTATACAAACACTAATCTGAAGCAGAGTCGCTTCAAGGGCAACCAAAATCTTATTTGTTCCATCAGTGTTGGTAAAAGCAACGGCAGTTAGATGGGTTCATCCCAATTCAGACAGAGCAAAAGCTGTAGATCTTAGGGTTTTTGACTGCTTACCTGAGAAAACAAGCAATTTGGAAAAATCACCTTGTGCCCTGGGAATTTGTGACATTTTACAGACACTATCCACTTTGAGCCATTTTACTATTTTTTTATACAGGCTAAAATGTGATGCAGAAAATTGCTGCCCTTTTGTCATCATCTTAAGAGAGGGACACAGAGAGAAGAGAGTGCTGAGATGAAACGCTTTATTTCTAGTGGAGTTGTTGGAATAACCAGCAAACAGGAGGTCAAAAGGAGCTGCGGCGCTATGAATTATTTTGAATGCAGCTCATTTTCTGCATCAAGAGCCAATTTCACATTAGGATGTAGAGGAAGACTTCAGGCGGAGTAGTTTGCAAGATGGTAAGTTGTTTTCAAATGCAAACAAAAGGTCGGAGGGGAGGGCAGGTTTTTAATAAAAGTAACCGTGTCGACATCGATCATAACTTCACAAACAGGAACTGTCCATTCAGAGATATGGGAAAAAAATCAAAAGGGGAAGCAAACGACATAAAGTGCCATTGTTGTGTGAAACAGATAAAACACAGCAAATGATTTAGGCAGCAGAAAAGAGATAGAGAGTTGTGTGTGTGTGTGTGTGTGTGTGTGTGTGTGTGTGTGTGTGTGTGTGTGTGTGTGTGTGTGTGGATGAGGTGTAGGGTGTGTAGAAGGAATTTGAGCAAGATGAGGGGATCAAATAAATAGCTGGAGAGAAGATTTCTGGTCAGCTGCTGTGATGAGATGCAGTCTAAAAGGGATTATAGGAAGTTTGACAACAAAGTGTGCATGAAGACCAGAGTGTAGGAAACGAACAGAGGCGTTTAATTGGACAGACAGACAGCAAGCCAGGCAGAGAGAAACACACATTCATCTTAACTATACACTCTCACACACACACACACACACACGCACATGGCACCTTAGAATGCAGCTAATACTGCTGTTCAAGCCATTTTTTCTCCATTCATTTAAAAAAGAAACACATTAAGCTGACATCTAGCTGACTTTTCAGTAAAAGACACTGACAGGGGCTGTGAAATCACTAAGCACATTAATTCAGAAAACTAAACATCTAACTTAAAGGCGTTGCAGCAGCATATTAAGTATCAGTCACACAAGCACATTGCTTTCCTACCTACCTACCGAAATACATCTAGTCTAAAGATTCTTGAATATAAATAGTGACTCAGACACTCCATCAATCTATGAATAAAAACAATGGATTCTTAATAATGAAAGGAGGACAAGGTGTTCTTTGTGATTTGAAGTGATCAATAGTGTTCTCTTTCAGCCGACTGATAAAAGCAAAGACAATTCATTCTATCAAGTGATTGCTGCTTGTTGTGACACCATTTATTTCTTTCTTTGCTTTTTTTTCCACCTGTTCCCCCTCTACCTTCATATCGTCCCTCCTGCTGTCCAACAGCTTTTTCCTCCTTGTCCTTCTCCTCTTTGTATTTCATGTCTCCCTCTCTTCCACCTTTCTTTTTCTCCACTTCCAGCTGGCATTCTGCCTCTGTCCTCTAGTGTTCAAGTTTGGATGGGATCATATTTTCACATTTGTCTTCTTTCTCTCTACACTACTCTACCCTGTTCATTACCCCTGGACCCCCAATTGTCTTATAAATCATTCTTAACAATGTTGCATTGCTATTGCGTTTGTTGACGGTAGAAAAAGCAGGTTTACCTAATGTTGACTATTGGCAACAGTAGAACAGTGGAAAATCCATCAGTGTTACTGTACAGTGATACCTACTGTATCGGCAGATATATTGAAGACTTTTGTCTAATTTTTGCTTTCTTTTTTGGGGCAAAGACATGCAGCGCTCCTCAATTGCCCTGCCCACCTCAGTTACCATTGCTAGGTCAAACTAGCTTGACAGTAAGAAACATGGCGATGCTAGCTGCAGCAGTGTTTGATAGAAAGGTCCTGGGGGTGTGTTAATGAAGGTTCTCAGTCATCCAGGTCATTGTAGTTCTTAGTGCTATATTTCTGAAGAACTCAAGAAGCCTCTCGGATGAGAGGTAAAAAGGTCTTCAAGATACTGAAACAAGTCCAGTTGCCCAGGACATAGCACAAGGAAAAAGAGAAGCCCAACATACTGCTGTGGTGGCCGGGGTTTGGCGTGATTATCCGTCAACATCGCTCTTGCACTGTTGGCTATGTCCTGTTTTCACCATCATGAACATCAGGAATTCATTTATGCAATTAATAAAATACCCTAAGTATTTATATGTAAACATAGCTATTCAGTAACAATGATTACTACCATTTTGCTAACACTGGTTGACCTAAAGTGTGACTGTATACAATGTGATATGTCCTTGAAGATCTTGGCATCAGTGGACTGTGACTGCACATGTAATGTTGCCTTTGAACAAACAAGGGGTCTGAAACAAGCATCTGATCTAATGATTTAACATTGGGTTCTGTGTTCTGGTTTAATTGAGTTATTCCACATAATTGCGTTCTCCATAAATATAACCTGAAGTAGAAATGTTCAAATTAAACACTGAAGCCACACAGTGCTATCTAATAAAAGAGCATCTGTTATGTCTTTGTATAAATGACCCGATCAGTCCTCTTGTTTATCAGGTGATCAGTTTGTTATTACAGTCAAATGATATTCCAGCAGGATACTGCAGACATCCTCCCTTTGGACTTCTTATCTCATAACTCCTCATTTCTGTCTGATTATGCCTCTAATATTTCTGCCTCTCTTTGTCTCATATGTTCTTACCTTTTTCTCCTTATTTGTGAACATCTTCCCTCCATCTTCCCCAGCCACACATTCTGGCAGAGCAGTGCAGGGTTCTTAGATGTTTTAAGCTCTTATATAAGACTGCAGCTCAACCTGACTCATGCATAGTGTATATGTACTCATGTGTGCAACAGCTGATTTGATTATAGACACTAAAGCAACAACCCAACAGTAAACTGTATAATTCTGTCCTTTCAAGAACTAGGCCAGAAGACTTAGGTTCATAATGTATGATTAATATCTGTGGCAGACATTTTTCAACAGTGATTCAATGGATGTGCAATATGAAATTGCCTTTCTATATAATAGTTTTCATTGGTACTTTGCCTGCCTTTTTCAGTGTTTCACAGGAACTAATACATAACTAGACATAATGTATAAGACGATATGCAGTTCCAGGTATTGGAGAAGGGAAACATCACTGTTGCCATATGTCTCCTTTCCATAAGAAGTACTTGTATTGTGCTTATTTTCTATATGGTGTGTACTGAATTGTACTTGCTATTTAGGTGTGATTAAATGATACACCCAGTCTGTTTGTTTTCAGTTATGGAAAATACTGCCAAATAGACAGGTTGCTAAGTGCCAAGTTGAATTTCAGTTATTTAAACTGCCCGATTGTCTACAACTTTATCTGAGAGATAACATGAAAAAACAACTCTGAAATTACGCTCGGAGAACAGTTGCATCCTTCATTGGAGTTAATGATTAGCTTAAAGTCATAATCGTGACTACTGATACTACCACCTAAAGAGCAGTTTTCCTGTTTCTAATCCAACCTGGCAGCACATAGAATTCAAAGGATCCACCAACGGTGTGGTGCCAGACACCACGGGATACAGACAGATTCTGTCTGTATCCTGCCAAGTCCGATCCACTTTCTCCATGGATTGGACTTGTTCTGCCACGTTCCCCAAATGCTCAATCAGACTGAGATCAGGGGAATTTGGAGGCCTGATTGACATCATATTCATTAAGCCATAAGGGAAGTGCAGTTGCAATGATATTACTTGGTCTGCAATGGTGTGTCGTGTCAAGAGGCATCCACATGAATGCTTGGACCCAACGTTTTCTAGCAGAGCATTCCATTGTCACAAGATGATCAATGTTATTCACTTAACCTTTTAGACTTTTAATGTTGTGGCTGCTCTGTGTATGTCCAAGATTGCCACTTAATGGAGAACTAACAGGGAAATAAAATTATGGCGAACGCTGTGTCTGCTTGATCTAAAGTCCCATTCAGAGCTACCTCAAATTATTGCCAAAAAAAGAGTTTGCCCTTTTTCATCCTTTGCAAAGACATCAGCGTAGAGTAGTGTTGTATATAAATACACACACTGTATAGATCACCAGATAGCATCTGGGATCAGTATTATACTGCACAACTCTTGTGGCCAAGACTGAGCATTGAAATGAGAACAGAAGAGAGATTGTCTGATTGAAAAAGTCAGTTCAGAGAATGTGGGCTATCTATTGCATAATATGCTGCAGTAAAACCTGAAAATGGTTCACTTGAGGCAAGGCTTAAAGACACGCTCACAAAAACAGAAAAAATTTGAAGTTATGGTGTAGTTACTGTCAGACGGGCTTGTTAGGTGACTGAAGTGGTGAAGTCTTTGTATAAGCTCTAACAAAATACACATGAAATGATACTAAGCAATAATTTAGTAAAGAGACACATCAAGAAAAGTGTATGCAAGTACATCTACACATTTATGTCATTTTATGTTAATTCCAGCGCTTTAGTGAATATTTGATGATAAGCTGTGTTAGAAGTCAGGAGTTTGCTGCCTGAGTGCAGCAGCAAGTGGGAGATCAAGTGAACACAGTAAGAAGGAATAATCATTCTGAACGCAGCTCACATCCACACAGATCATGACATGGCACGCATTAATGATTCAGAGGGAGAGGGATGAAAAGAGTAAAGCAGACAGATAGAGAGAAAAGATGCCAGGTGGGAGGGAAAGGAGGAGACAATGATGGGGTGAAAAGAGAAATTGGGGTATAGATGGAGAGAGTGGAGGCAAGGAAGAGAAAGAAGAATAAGCAGAGGGAGAAGGGCTGATGGGGAATAAAGTAGCAGAGGAAAAGAGGAAGCCTCAGAGAATTTTTTTTCGTCTTCTTAGCTCAGAGCCATTTTGGTTGGTTGTGCTATATTTTAGGAAAGCGTGACAAGACAGAATGTGAGAGCAGAGAAAATGCAGTTTGACATTACCAGCTCCGGCATTTAACACATAATTTTCCAATCGTTTCTGCCGCTGTGCCTCTTTTTCTTTTTTTCTTTTTTAGGAATTCGGAGCAATTGTGGTCATTTCTACTGTACGAGTGCTAAAATCAGTCAAAGCAGATAAAAGGCTGCTCAATAATAAAGTAAACTGAGGTGTGCCTACAGACAGACAGGCCGATAGACAGACAGACAAGACTGATAAACTAGCACTCATATCAAGTTCAGATTCATCAAATGCAGCTTGAAAATAATACAGTGGAAAAGGCTGAACCACACTGGCATACAGACAAGATGGCAAGGGCCTGCTGCCAGCCCTGTCTACCCAATTACACACACACACGCTACACTTACTCACATAGGCACAGACAAACACACACACTTCTGATGTTTGCCTAGTCTAGAGGGCACACAAGCACACACACTGGCACAGCATCAAGGTGGCATGGCAAGGCACCGCTAGTGGCCTTGTCAACTCAAGTAACCTCCCGCAGGAAACACACAGACACGCAGCCCCAAAAGCGCAAATCATATGCAAGACGGAGAAAGGAAGGAGATGCAGAGTACATTTTTGGGAAAAGATAGAGAGAGGAAGTAAAAGAGGAGGAATAAAGGAGACAAGAGAGACAGAGACAACAAAGCGTGATGCTGAACAAGGGAGAAGGACAGCAAAAAGATTGGTAGAGTGAGCAATAAAGCAACAGATGGACAAAGAGAGGAATATGGAGAGGGAGAAAGACAAGAAAGAGATTGGTGGAGTGAGCAACAGAGAGACAGAGCGAGAGAGAGAGAGAGAGAGAGAGAGAGAGAGAGAGAGAGATGGTGGACCAAAAGACCATCTGCTATTATTGGGAGACTCCAGGCAAACCTTTGTATGATGCCATGGATGTGTGTGTGTGTAGGTGGGTGAATCAGTCTCTCACTGTCTCTGCATGTAGATGTGTGGGTGTACTGTGTGCTAACAATCATATGTTTGCCACTGTCTCTCTATGAGACACAAACACAAACCATGAATCCGGGCAGGCTCTTGACATTAGGGCTGCTCAATTATGCCAGAAATCACAATCATGATTATTCTGGTCAATATTAAGACCAGGATTATTTAAAACAATTATTCACCGACTTTGGGAACACTGTGCATTTATCAAAATTGTTTTATTATCAGTGGATTTTCTTGAATACATATATCATAATTATATTACAATAATGTTTAAACAAAATGTATATATGTATCTAATATATGATGTGTTACACTGTCATCTTATTTGGCACATATAATGTGAGAAAGGACTGCTGAACTGTGAATGCTATTGCTGTTTCTAGTCCAAGAAACAATGCTGTAACAGCATCAAAAATGGAAGAAAAGGAAAAGGAAATGCTGTAAAGGAAAGGGATGCATTAGATTTATAACACAAGGAAATAAGACAGCATCACTGCGAAACAGAGGGTGGCACAATAATGATAATCTTGTTCACATAATTGTTGAAAGCGAAAATCGTAATTCAAAATGAAATCTAATTAATCATCTAGCCCTACGTGACATACATCAATACTTGTATGATCAACATTTCCATTTGCTTCTCTCTAAACTATTAGACTGTGTGACCTTGATAATAATGAGCCTGACCTGTCTGACCCAATCTGTTTATTTTGACTGGCCGGAACCATCCCTTTCTGAACAGTATTTTAGTGAAGGCCAGTAAATGGGCTCATAATGTCTGGTATGGTGCATGGTAGAGATGTACCCAAATGCTTCCTAACCCTCTCTGTATTTATCATTGGTGAGACTGTGAGACTAACACTTTTCATCCTACAACTTGTTTAAAAATGACCTGTACTTCTATGGAATTTCAAAAATAAAGCAATTATTGCAAGATTAATTCTATGACATGTGTTTGAGAACTAGAGATGACAGGAGACCTTCATTGCTTTACAACACAACAAAGGAACAGAGTGCTTTCCTCAAGGCACAAGCAGTGCTACAGTTTGGACGTTTGTAAATGGCAGATGGTTGCATGAGTGCAAGATGCTGATGACATGAGACGCCTCCTAAATAAAGCCAAAGATAAAAGCAGAAAGACATACATTCATGAGAAAAGCCAAAAGAATGCAACATGGTTCGTGGAAATATCTCCCCTTACAAGAGAACATTACACTTTTTTTATTTTACATTATTTTTTGTCTCACTTCAATCTGTGGTGTTTTTGTTGGAGAACAGACTGTTGCTGGTTTTCCGGAGACCTAATAACAAAACATGTTACATGTACTATTCTGTGAAGAATGTAACTTCAATAAAAAATGTATCTAGATTTATGTTCACTTTGTCAGATTGCAACACTAAAGCAAGAGCTGATTTCACACTGAACAGAAATAAATGGAAACCAATTGATGCCTGCAACAGTATTAAATTTGTGATTTGTAAAAAATGTTGACAGATGCAAAACTATTGGTATGGTTCCTTAAATTTAAAGGATAAGACAAGGAGAATTTAATGATAGATATAATGTTCATGCTGATGAGCTTAAAAGGCTTTAAAGTGCAAACAACCTTACTGCATCCGTAGTTCTAATGCTCTAAAGATGCCTCAGAAGTGGATGACTGTATGTTACTAGAGAAAAGAGCAATGTCATCAGAATAAATCAATGTTTTTCATAATCATCATTGATCACAGTGATATGTTTATATCTTAAAGCATCTGGCAACTTTAGGTCCCATCCCTCGTTTTTAACATCATTGCTTCTTTAAATCTTCCCTGGACAGTAATAGGAACACTGAACTATGACCTTCCCAATGAGGGGTCATTGATTTTAACCAGTGGACTTTAATTGCCACAGTCATTACTTAACCACTTGCCAGGTAGATATCCTGCCTCCATGCTCATTGAATATAATCAATACAGTATAATCAGAAATAGTCAACGTTGTCAAGTTGCATTCTTGTAGTTGGTAGGAGTCCACCGTGGGCTGCATCCACTCAAACACTCGAGGTCCCTGAAGAGCTCATAAACTATATTGACCACAGTCATTACTGAACATCTGAACACTTCAACAGAAACGCACAACTAACATGCTCCTGCTTAAAACAGTCAAATGTCTGAATATTAATTCAACACCTTGACACTCTGAAGTTAGTCTGCAGGTTCAACTGACCAACTTACCAGTAAAAAACGAAAGCTTCTCAAGCTTTAATGTGCAGTCATGTTCTAAAAATAGGTACCCAAAGTTCTCACATTAATGATATGGACAAGACCTTTAGTGTGCTAGAGTGCTAGATTGCTCTGTAAGCTCCATTGATCTGGCTTTATTGGCTATTGATCAGCAGTGCTGCACCCACACAACTGAATTGTTGAAGAAACCATAATGGCTTACGCGGGAGGATCTTAAGTCATGCCCAGGGGAACAACTTAAGGGAGACTTTATCAATAAGGAATGCTGTCTAACCAGCGATTAAGAAGTCACTGCAGACCATCAGACCGTTTTTTGTCCCCTGAAAAAGATGCCTTATGATGTGCTTTTTGACACCACTGAACGACAAAATAAGAAGCTGGACTGGAGTTTTTTTTCCTTTCCAAAAGCACACTGCAGTTCAAAACATCATCGTCATCAAAACATTTTAAATTGCCTGCCTTGCCTCCCTCTGTTATCAAATTCAGCTTGTAGTTTCTCAGTGTATAAGAACCAAAATGAGCACAGGCTTTTTTTTCTGATGGGTACCCACTTGGGGACAAAGGTATTAGCATGATTTAAAGTGTGCGGGTCTCAGGAGAGGATTAATTTACTCAATTCCATTCCCCAGGCTGAAAAAATAGAAAGTTTTAAGCACTCCAGTTCAAATGTAGAATGAGATTAAATTCCTTGTGATGGTGACTTATTTGGTTTTTGTTATTTTTTTCTATGATATGAAGCAAGGGGTACTTTTCCAAAGAGGAAAATAAAGTAAAATTCTCTTGATCTGACTGTGTGTCAAGGAATTTGTGTTAATGTCTGAGGTCTGTAGCACAATACAGTATTAGGACTCGGAAGAACATTAACATAACCAAATAAAAAGAAAACTGGTTGAATTTGTGGTCATGGGATGTTTATTACCAGATTACAGGAAGTATGTTGTTTTCATTGGTCATTCTCTAAAGTTTCAAGAAAAATTAATTTATTTGAAAGGAGTTGCAGAACAAAAACAGCAGAGTCGGTCCACAACCAGCACTACGACGCCAGTTCAAGTTGTTTTGCAGAGTCATTGTGAGTGATCATAAGTAACATTTCAACCCAGAACGTTTCGTACCAGGTATGGATGCTCCTGCAACTAATTTATCTGATGCTTATACACAAATTTAAAAATAAATGAAAAAAAACACAAAAAAAAAAAACACCAAGAAAACGGTCAGAATTGAGCACAGTTTAACTGATAAGATGAAACACTGTAAAAAAACAACAGTGTACATAACATCATCAGTTAACTGCCATTGTTGATGCCAGTAAGGGATGCATGTTGTTTTTAAAGCAAAACTATTTGACTACAAAGACATTGTGGTGAAAGTTATGTCAATACATAATTTAATGGGCTCATAAAAAAATAGGTTTGACTAACTAGTATTTCTGGCGCAGACCACTGAAAGTAGCAAGATTTAAGTGACTAGTCAAATAACCATTAATTAGTCTCAGAAGCTATTATTCAAGAAAATAAAAGGTCACGTCAGCTTTTTTTTGTCAGTGTTTCCACCATGGGCTAAAGACATGTGAAGAAAACTGTGTTTTTACACATCATGAACAATAACAAACAGATTTGCTGCTGCAGATTTCTGAAAATTGTGGCTGAAGTAAAATGCTGCAGTTACTTGAGCAGTCAGAGATCTTAAATCAAAAAGTTGCTGTTATGTTGGAAAGTAACCCCATATCAGAGACTTTTTGGTCCCCAGACATCACAAATGCTAGTATAAATGTAGGCTATGTACGTTTCAACAAAGCACTGACAGTGTTAACACTTGACTTTTTTATGTTGCAATTTTACTTTTTGGCTTAATTTTAAATGTTATCTTGTTACAACACTCAAAGTATATTGATGTTGTTGATACTATTGTCTCGGATATTTAAAAAAAATTAGAGGGTTAAAGCAGAAGCAGATCAAAACTAAAAAAGTTTTGAGACAGAAAGAGAGAAAAACAGGCATTATGAAACATCAGCATTAGGAAAGCAAAAGCAAAACAGAAGCCATCTTACAGAACAAAAACACCAACAACAATATAAAACCAGTCAATCAAGTATATTCAATTATGTGACATACATACTGCAGAATACCTCTAACCCTTGATTTCTTAAATGCACTGCAGATGCTGAAAACAAAGGCAGAAATTCTGTAACCATAGAAACAATGTTCAGTATTAACTGCACTTAACTGTGGTAAATGAAAACGTAGCTGAGAGACTGGAGAAAAACAACTTGTTTTAACCAAGTTTGCACTGTAACACACCAAAGAGACACTTCTAGGTCCCACATTATGGTTACTCTCTGTTTAGAGATTAAATCAGGTATAGACAGGTTAAGAATTTTAGAAGTGATTTTGCTGTCATAGAAAAGTAGATATTACAGAGGAGCTGCAAAATACACAAATATAAGTGTTCATTTAGAGACCAAGATCTCTTTTAGTACAGAAGGTCAGAAGCACTAATGCTGTATCTGACACCAGGTGAGATGACAGGTCAATTGAGCAATTGTCACTTTTGAATAATGTGCAACATTATTGATCCTGTCAGAGTCTGCTTCACAGCAGCAGCCCCACAGTGTAAGGAATCAGTTTTTGGTCAAACACGCTTCAGGATTGTGGAAAAGTCTGTAAGCAAATGATCTAAGTCTTAAGGAAAATATGGGGGCTTCATCAAGTTGCCTCTCTTTATCTGTTGGCTAAATCATAATCTAACATAATTTGCTAGCATTACACTTAGTTTTAGGTTTATGTGAAATTCCATAATGGCCCAATTTATCTCTAGTCCATCAGTCATGAGCCCAACTTGCCTTTAACAAAAGATTTGTTAATTTGACTCACAACTTCCCTGCCTTTTCACCATTTTGGAAACATTTTGCCTAGCCTTATGTATATGGTAAACTATGTGTTTTTTCTCTCTTTTACATTTGGCCAAATTTTTTAGATTTTCCTCACATTTTATTTATTATTGGCCCGTGCAAATTGTACCTCCAGCTCAAGGCTTAATCTCATAGCTTTTTCTCTCTTTTCAAATGTCACATATTGGATAATAAAACCTCTGACATGCTTTCATTGCTTCCCACACCAATGTAGGAGAGAACTGTAGAAGCACTGATGTGCATTTAAAAATGTAAAAAATGTGTTCTCTTAACCGCAGGGGGAAATTATTTTTGCAAGGCCACAATTCGATCTCCATCTAGGCAATTCCTAAGCATAAATTGAGTCACGCCAACATGATTAGAAAAAATGTAATCCCTAATTGATGCAGAAATAGTGACTTTAAGTTTGTATATAAGGACCTAACAAATTCTACTCAAAACTTGAGCTGAACAAATCATGTAGTCTCGAACAGTGGGATTAAATAGTCTCCATACTTCAATATGACATCAGACCTAGGTCAATGCAAAAATCATTAATAACATGGACTGATCTCTTGGAATGACAAGAAGGCCAGCTTCTGTCTAATTTATTATCTGGCACCTGATTAAAATCTCCACTAGCAACTATAGGATAATTGCCAACATCTGCCACTTCCTGCAGTCTCACTCCAAATTCGCAAAAGAAAGATGAATCATCTATATGAGGTGCACTGTATATTAGCCAGGATTAAAAGAAATCCCTGAATCTCAGGACGAATAATTAACAATCTGCCACAGGGATCTTTAAATAGTTTATCAGCCTTGAATATTGCAAGTGCCAATGTACTAAGATGACAACATCGTATTACTAGAATATGAAGAAACAAAAACGTGACCTTTCCATGTCATGCCAAATTCAGAGACATCATTAACAGTGAGGGTGGTCTAGATATACCACATCTAATGTTTTTGAGCTGACCTCTTGGCAAGCAACAACCCCTCCACAAGATTTTTCCTATAAAAGTTCAGTGAATCTCCATCTTCCTGGCCTCATGTTACCTTAAACTATTTTACAAAAAGAGAAGAATAGAAAATCTGCATTCAGAGTACATTTCAAGTCAGTTATACGTTAATACGAATCCTGTGCAGTTACAGGAAGGAAGTAAATAGCATTTCTTCTCCATGAGGATTTTCAGAACAGCAGGATAACCCACAGAACACCGGATTCCCCATTTGTGAAGCTCGATGTTGCACTCTTTGAACTTTTGATGCTTCATCTCCATCGCCTTCTTAAATATATGTATATATGATGCTCTTTCAAAAGAAGCCCCGTCTTTTTTGTGGCTGCATCCAAAATGTGTCGAGCAACATAGAACTCAAGACAAGAGGTAATTATAGCTCTTGGAGGGAGCTCTTTCTCCTATCTAGGTCCAACCATGAAGTGCGCAATCTTGATGGCCGAGCATCCATGGAAAGTACGGCACGTTGCCTCCTAGCAGGGCCTCTGGGAATCCCCTGAAGCACAAGTTGTTTCTTTAGCTTCTTCCCTCCCCTGTACTCAGAATATATCCAGGATTCACATATAGCATGTTCAGCATTATGTTACAAAAAATTTTTACAAAAAACTTTTAGATCAGCAGAAGGAAGGAAAGTGAAAAGCCCTTTGAGAAAGAAAAGGAATGAAACCTGAAAGACCCTGAAAATAACACAGTCAGATCAAACAGGTGAACAGTTGCTGGCAGAGACCTTTTTCTTTTGTCTAATAAAATAGAAACTTTCTGTTTTATCACCACAATCTGTCCTAGAATGTCAGTGCCAAGTAAATTTTTTACCGGCCAAATAATAAATTGCCTCTTTTTGTTGCATATACATCTGTTTCAGTACTTTTCATGGAGATAACAGTATTATATACAAATACATGCTTAGAAAAGAGGCCAAAGTATTATTTAGAAATAAAATGTGCAAATTGAAAACTTGAACAGTGCGAAACTTTGACAAAGGAAACACTCATTAATTAACTATCAGGCTCTGTAATAGACTTGTCAGTGGCGACTGTACCATAATAATATACATAATTTACACTGGATTTGATAGACCCATGGTTTTACACGTTTTGTGACGTGACAACTGTTCTCATATTAAGCCACTTGATTATCATACTGAAACCTAATTGAAAGAAGTCGTTTAGAAATTATGCACAACTTAAGTACAACTTCCCTCAGCTCATGAGTTAGAGGTGTCGTCACTGCAGCTGCGCTCGAATCACAGTCACTGCGCCAAACTTATAAAGAGCGGTGACGCGCACGCTACGTTGCTTCTGAGGAGAACTATTTTCTACAGCGGTGACGTCGGGGGAGCTACTTCAGTGCAACACAAAACAAATAGCCGGGTTAGCACTAACGTTTGCTACCGTCATAATTTATCACTTTACAGCTACTACAATGTTTTGCCATATCATGCATAATTTATTGCAAGAGCACGACCATCGGGACAAACATTTACCCGCCCCGTGGCATGTATCCCTCCAAAATTAAGTCGCCAGGGGAATATTTTTGTCGCATTTGGCGAGTGGCGACCGCTAGTCTACAGCCCTGGTCAGTACATTTGACTTCTCTGAATTTTTCATTCTTCCATGTGTTATGCATTCCCAGGGGATTGAGCTCTATCTTATTCAAAGACGGAAACAACTGAGCCAACAAGCTGTGAGCCAGACGAATCAACCACCCTCCTCAGAAAAAATGAATTGTCTATTCAAACCACAAGCATTGGCTTTTCATTATAGAAACCACCAACGATTCTCACTTAATTTCTGCATAAATGTGAACATGTGGATGATGTTCACTTATTCCAACTTGTCCATGTTGCCTGTAGCCAGACAGAGATTTAAACAGAGAAAGGTGAGGTATTATTAACTTGACAATGATAATCATGTTTTCACACACCTCATTCACACACAAATACAGTACAGATGTTAAGCTGTGGATGCAGAATCTCATCTTATCTTTCTGTTTTTCCACTGAACATATTGCTCTTCCAGTTTCTTTCGCTCTCGCTCTCTCCTGATCAGCCTGTAGGTCTACAAACTCACTTGTGTGTGTTTAACCTATAGAAATAAAATAGAGCACGCACACAAATGCACCACATTTTAATCTTGTTTCACAACATTGGCATGCTAGTGATAAGGTAGCGGGGCATAACATTCAGAACTCTGACACACAATGTCTTGGTAACGCCTCTGCAACGTTTAAAGCAGCATTCGCAAACCCTCATACATATGCATTCTCTGATTACCACTTCTGCTTTAGGTAAACATGCAGCCCCACAGACTTAGACTGACACACTGCAGATGCAGATACACTCATCCATACACAAAAAACCTTGATGAAAAGAGAGGAAGTCGGGCATACACCTTTGCACATGCATTTTTAAATGGTGTTGAAAAGCTGCTTCTGTAAAAAGATAAGTTGCCTAAATGCTGCACGGCTCAGTGTAGTGAATCATAGTGATAAATGTTGTCTGATGAAGCATAAATTCGGTCCTCTATGAATGAATGCCTAAACAAATTAATAAATAAATCAATAATTAATGGTCCTGGTAGAGGAAATATGTCTTGTCAACATTTAACAAGTGTTAAATCTCTAGAACACCCAACTGACAAGAACACCTTTCTCCTTTGCCCTCCAGCCTCTGAACTCAATGTTGATTAAGGTCTCACATCATCAAGGATGTTCATATCTGCTAAATATATCTTACAGGACACAGAATGTTTGGAGTAAGACATAACTGTGCAGACGTCTTCCACAAAAAATACTGCAATAAAATATTTTTAAAATAAATAATATAATTTCAGAAAATCTTACTTTGTCAGTGTCATCAGATTTATACAGCTGGCACATTGAACCTAACTTTATGATTTTGTACAAGCTGGATTTAAGACCAACTACAAATTGATTATTATTCACCTAATTCTTTGCCGCTTTAGATCTATGGTGCACTGTTTATGCAACTGTTTTTAACAAAAATCTGCAACACCTTTGTTTTTACTCCCCTTATTCACAAGTCAAAATAAAACCTTTCAAACTTTGTGCACACAAAAACATATTTCTACACAATTTTGAGGACAAATTTGTTGAAATCTGTTAGTAAGTGCTTCTCCTTTGCCAAAATAATCCATCCACCTGACAGGTGTTGCATATCACAACTTAAAAACATTCCATTAACAGGCAATGGCTCCGGGGAATATTCCAGTAGTCAGCAGGCCTATTGCATGCCCCTTCAAAAGATGCAACTGTGCCTGGCACAGTGATAATCCTGCACCTTTTAGAGTGGCCTTTTATTGTGACCAGTGCTAAGCACACCTGTACACTAATCATGCTGTATAATCAGCATCCTGACATGCTGCACCTATCAGGTGGATAGGATAATTTACAGATAGGAGAGGTCCTTACTAACGTGGATTTCAACAAATGTGTCCTCTAATTTTGGTAGAGTGATGGTGTGCACAGAACAAGTTCTAAATCTTTTATTTCAACTTGTAAGAATTGGGAGCAAAAACACAATTGTTATGTTTATACTTTGTTTTGTTTATAATAAAAAAAAAAAACATGCATTATGTTCAAATCTTACTTTCTTCGTGAATTAGAACATGACTGAACCTGACTGCATTTGGAAAAAAACATGCTACTTGCTATCACTCCATTACTCTTACATCCAGGCGAAGTGAGGGAAGCAAATAAGTGGTTGCAGGGGTACAAACTTTACTGCTCCTGCTTCATGCTCATCTGCACACAGTCTTTTTATTTTAAAGTTTTGCAAAGCCACACACACACATTTATAAACAAAGATATAATCTTCGACACACACAACTGCACCTAACTGCCCAAACATACAAACAAATAAAGCCACCTTCTGTTTCCCATACACACAAAGAGCCTACCCTCCATTCATAATCAGACAGAAACCACCATCATCCCCCGCTGTTATTTTCGAGTAAGTTTACAGGGCTCATAAACAGGTTTTATATAGTCAATATGGCTGACTGCGTCTGGTACACTGTGTCCTCTACTCACAACTCCAGATTGTCAATATGACAGTAAAAATCTTTGTAAACACCCTCTCCTCATACCAATCTGAATCAAGTTTAACTGCTGACTACACTTTAGGAGTTTCTATCCAAGGTTAGGGTTTGGCAATGGCAGATACACAAGCTATGTCTTTAAAAATGCAGCAGATTATTTTTAGAATAATCCATGTTTGGATTTAGGCATTCATGTTGTGAATTTGTTGACTAAAAGAAAAATATTAAAAATCTCCACCCTTACCCTTTAATGCATACTAACTTCATCTCTCTTTCTCCTCCCAGACTTGATCTTAAACAATAGCCCTGAATGGGAACTTTTAACTTATAATTGCTTCAGCTGCCCCATCCAGATACTGCTTCAGACCAAGACCCACACAAACACTAACACACGCACAGCTCCCCATGCTGGTCTTCGAGTGGTCCCTAAGGAGAATCCACTGTTAGCAGATAATTGGTTTCCAACCTTCACAAATCTACTGTTCCTTCCCTCCCATTCTCATCTCTCTGGTAGTCTGGCAGTTTTAGCCTCCTTCTTATATCTTATGCTGCATTTAATAGCAGATACGCTAACTGTATGCGTTGGGGGTTTGTACGTGTGTAAACAGAGACATAAAACATCACTTTACCACAGTTTACAGCTATATAAGCCTACAGGTTATTCAGTTTTACAACTTCAAAAGTATTTACCGGCTTTGGCATTAGTGCTCATTCAACATTAATGCTAATAAAGGAGAGCGACTTGAGGAAAAGAGAGTGAGAGCCTTGACGGTCCATCTGTTCTGCCCCTGTAGCCCTGGCCCATTTTTTGGCATGAAAGCAGGAAAGGGAACTTCAGCAGAGCTACGGTTCATTCTTAGTTCTTTAGACCCAAAAAAGTGCATTGTGTTAAACTGATACCAAAATACAAAGAGGTCAATGAACTCAGGTGCATGTATGATTGAACACACACACACAACTAGGAGTTACTCAGCGCTCTCATCAATTACTCAGTCACCTGCTACAGCAGGCAAAAGTGTCTGGCTTGCACCTCTAAATATGGCATCTAGCTTCAAACATCCCATATGGGTCAGTTACCATGACAACCACTGCATGCCTGTCCAAGCAGCCTAATATTTACTCAGCAGACACATGTTTGCTGTCTGCCTCTGCAGTGGGCAGTGATCCAGGCCAACCTGGTGTTTTCTATATAACAGTTTCAATCTATAATATATGAACTAAATCCTCTCCTTCGCAGTATTCAGGTTGACTTTCACCTATGTTGTCATTAAACCCCTTATTCTTCAGGTAATTTACATTAATCAGTTAAATACTTTTAATTCCATCAAACACATTTGATGTGGAGCTCAGTGGAGCACAATCTTATTATCCATCTATGCAGTACACTGCATCTTAGCTGTTGTATGCCTCCTTGAAAATTAAACAAACTACTGTGCTATGGAGGCTCCAAGATGCCATTTTGGATCTACAAAAACTGGTCAGTTGGCTGCTTGTGAGGTTCACTTCCAGATCTTTATTTAGGTGATTATTACTTTGAGTTTGGTGTTCAGTGATTCAGATTCATTCAGTGATTTATCTGTTACTTGATTAAGATGATGGAACAAGGTAAATATGGCAGCTGAAGAGAATAATCCCATATTTAGAACTTAAACGTGTAGGACCACCCCACCTATGTAAACACATTGTTACTGCGAGGAATATAATAAAAGAATGATGGCCTGATAAAGTATGCTACAAATGTCTAGTGTTGTGGTGGGGCCACTTTGGTACAAGAACCTATCCTATGGGTACAATTTACAGAACAGAAACTAACCTTGTTCATTCACAATGACAGCAGTAAATGTATGAGAAGGAAAAGACAAACATGTTTTTCTCACAATAGTGCTCAATTAAAAGTCAGTGCCTGCCTTTAATTGGTGAAACAGAGGAGGAAGAACCCACAGAAAAGTGAGGAGGAGGAAGGACTGAGGGAGAATAGTTGGATGAAGGAGATGGGTGGACACGATCCAAGAAGGTATGAAGATAAAACTGTCTCCTTTTATAAGCACTAGATGGTACTATAAAATCTTACCTTGTTCTAAACAGACATGAAAAATGATACACACACCCAAGCAGACCAGTACATAAGGCCTTACAATTTCTTCAAACCATGTTCAAACCGTTTGGAATGTCTAGACTGTTTGCCGCGGAATGCAACAGGGGAGGCTGTTATCTGCTTCTCTCTCTGCCCCAGTCCAACGCCCCCGCCACAACCCACCATGTCCCAAGTGTGTGTTGGCCTATTGGCACTGTAGCATGAAGCAACTGAGAGCAACACAGGCTCTCTGTGTCTAACATTAGCCCCTGTTGCCAGCTCACTCTCTCGTTTGGGACAGCTCACCATGCTGGGCATTGTCTGTTTAGCCAACTGCGGCACACACACGCTGTATACAGGGATTCACACATAGACTGCACTAGCTAAATGCTGGTATAGTAGCACAGAAACAGGCAACAATGCACAAACAAGAGTACGCAGGCAATAATGAACTGACACATTAATTGATGGAAGGATGATACCCGAGCATAGCTAATAAACAATCTCATTTCACATTGTTCAGCAGTACCCCAGAGGGAGAGAATGAATGACCCTGGTCCT
Source organism: Sparus aurata (assembly GCF_900880675.1). NCBI lineage: Eukaryota > Metazoa > Chordata > Actinopteri > Spariformes > Sparidae > Sparus > Sparus aurata. The sequence goes on along the minus strand of NC_044187.1, from coordinate 25,804,103 downwards.
TTCTCATCTGTTGATATTGCTGTACCTCAGGCTGGCCGCTAGTATACAGTATGGTTAACTGAGTGACTAAATGATTGAATGATTGAATAATTGAATGAATAAATCAGTAAATGAATTAATATATTCTGTCATCGGCAGTTTGAACATTGTGTTGCTAGCCTTTTGTCACATCTGTGACCAAGCAAACATTGAAGAGCATCTTTTGTCTACTCCCCGAATTATCTCACTGAATAATGCATGGATCTTGATGGAGATGCTCGATCTGGTGATTTTAAATTATGAGTGATACAGGGCTATTGAGTTTAATATGGGATTAGGCTTCATTGAATTAAACATGACTGTTGGGCCTTGGTGAAGGTGAGCGCTCTGAGTGCCATTCTAGTTTTAAGTGTATTTCTATCCTTTCTAGATCCTCTATCAAATCTATAAAATGTTGAGCATAAGTAGGGCTGCAACTAACCATTACTTGTATTAAGGAATAATCTGCAGATCATTTTCACAATCTATTTACTTTTTCATCTACAAAAGCGAATTAAAATTCCCTCTTTTGTCTAACCAGCAGACCAAACCCAAAGACCCATTTACTATCATACATGACAAAGAAAAGCAGCAAATCCTAACATTTAAGAAGCTAGAACAACCATCAGTCTTTGTTAAGTCTTTTTTGATCGACTGATCGTCTGATTGTCTAATTGTTGCAGCTCTGAGCCTAATATGACAACAAGACATTTTGTTCCATTCCATGAACTAAAAAAGATGCACTGAGCACAAGCCCAGCTCTGATGAAACTGAATATTAAACCACTCAGCAACTGTGGCTGTAATTGAAATCCGAATTGTAAAGCGACTGAAATTGACACACTGACAATGTACAGAAACACAAAAGACACACAAGAGTAAGATCAAGAATCAGCACTGAATTGCTATAGTTACAGTTGACTGTATTGGATTACTGTAGTCACCATCTCCATCAAAGGTGTGTGTGTGTGTGTGTGTGTGTGTGTGTGTGTGTGTGTGTGTGTGTGTGTGTGTGTGTGTGTGTGTGTGTGTGTGTGTGTGTGTGTGTTGGTATTGGTATTGGTATTTGCTTTGGTCCCAGGCAGGTTGGTGGGTTAAGAAAGATACTGCTATCTGGCTGAAACAAAGAAAGAGGAAGATGGAAGTGAGAATGGATAGAAGCAGAGGGAGAGAGAGAGGGAGAGATATCAATAGATTGAGTGAGAGAGAGGAGGAGGACGGAGAGGGAGGAAAGAGAGTAAGAAGAGGAACATCTAGTCATTAAGAAGCAGCTATACCAAGAAGCTTGGGGTCAGTAGGTCAACACTTAGCTGCAAGTGTCAAGCAGTAGGCCATCACCACCTGCACCTTCACGGTAATTGTTTTGTGGTGTGTGTGTGTGTGTGTGTGTGTGTGTGTGAGTGTGTGAGTGAGTGAGTGTAAAATGAGGCGATTTAGCTAACATTGCAATTCATCCCTCCGCCATATGTTTTAAAGACCTGCTCAGGATATTTAGCTAGTGCACATCCAGCAGTTGATAAACACATACTTAATCACCTCGATTTTGAAAGTAAGATCAGGAAGGATGGAGACGGGGGAATGGAAAAGAAGAATGAGAGCAGGAGAAGAAAGAGTGTGGGGGCTGTCAACAAACTGCCACAGAATTACAAAATGTAACTTGACAGTGAATAAAAGGAGGATATGGGATGGTGAGAGTCATAAATCAAAGAGGCAGAGGACAAGGTGAGAGGGAGACATGGACAGGAAAGAGGGGAAGAAGGGTGAGAGAAGCAGGGATGGACAAATTGAGAGAGAGAGAGAGAACGTTTTGACGCTTTTAGAGCCCACATTTAAGTCCATCATATGACAACTATTGATTTTCCATTGACTCTAATGGACATTAGGATCCCTATTCATCTATAGCCATTATACCATTAGCTACTGGACAACCTACACACACGCAGCATATAAACTTAACTCAATAAGGAGTGGAGTAACTTGAAACTTACTTTTTGTAAAAGGAAAAAAAAGAAGATTTTATGTTGTTTATTTAGTGTGTGTTTGGTGTGTGTGTGTGTGTGTGTGTGTGTGTGTGCATGCGTGCGTGTGTCTGGAATTGAATATGTCTATGCCGTATCTCTGTCAGTGTGTATGTATTCTGAGTATGTACTTGCAGCTACAAGGACAGCAAACACTCACACCCTCTATGCTTTTTCCTCTTTCCCTATCACACACACTTACACACACAAGCAAATTCATTCTGCTCTTGTCAAGTGTAATAGAAGACATGGGGGAAAGACAACAGGATAATAGGATTATTATTCTCTACTAATCTCCATGAGTCAGCACCACACAATTTGTGTATGTATGAGCGGTGTGTATCGGTCCTTGTTGTGTGTGTGTCTATGTTTAACCAGTGTTAGTGTCTGTTTCTGTACAACACCCGCCGGTTTATTTAGTAATTATATATTTTTTTCACCTTGAAATAACTGAAACATTAAACAGAGAGAAAATAAATAATGAGAGTGTTGTTTGGTGAATAATAAACACTTATAATAAGGTAATATGCGTCAACAGGACACTGCAATGACTGATAATTGCATGGTCATTTTTAATGAATGGGTAAATTCAGTAGAATTTAAAAAAATTGTGTGAGATTAAACAGAGATCTACAGTAGTTGTATCACATCTTTCTCAAGTATTTAGTTGTTAAATTATTGATGAACTGGACGTTTCAAATGGTCCCTGTGCCAAAGACATTATCAATTATGACTTTGTTTATTCTATTGCTTGGCTTCAAGTTGTCAAAAATCAGTGCCCACTAGATTCAATGAAAAGACAGATCTCTTTAGGCTAAGGGACTACTGATATCTTAATGACAAAGTACCATTTTAGTTGAGGAAATAATATATATGGTTTTGGCCAGGGAAACACTCAAGTCTGAACAAATTAGTCCTATTTTATCATGAAGAAACTCCAGCTAGGGGACTATTGAAGTCCTAATGAGTTGCACTATTTCATCTCGAGAAGACCCAAGATTTATTTGACCAATGGACTGCTGAACACAAATTAGCACTGTTGTGAGAAAACCCAGGTTTACTTTACCTAGGGACTATTGACTTCCTGATTAATCAGTCTCAATTTAATTGGACAAAGCCCCACTATCCATAATCTGAGGGACAATTGCACAAGGTCAAAAGAAGTAACTAATACTTGAAAGTGAGAAACAACTTGTGCTGGTGGAGAATGATATGTATGAGTCAGCATTTCAGAGTTGGCGTTAGAATGACTCACAATGGGTAATACTTTTATTAATAGAGCGGGTGTAGGAGGCGGCTGGTCACATACATATTCACACACATGCATATACAGTGATGCATACACGATTCAGAAATATCCAATTGCCATATCACGCTCAGTGTTATTAGTAATTCTGTATATTTCACATAACTGGGTACTTCTATGAATTCCCCTACTGCATACAGAAGAGCACTGAGAGAACACTGCAGTGGCCATGATAACCTATTTAAACACTGCAAAGAGGACGAGAAGAGACACTGAAATTGATGTACAGATGTAATTCCAAGAAGTGTGCAACAGTGCCAACAACCTGCCATGATGTACATGACACGAACACTGAATGCTGCTTCTACTTTTTCCTCAAGGACAAATTGACATTTAACCAGGACATACTGTACTTCACACTAATGTGCTATCGTCAAGGTTGGAAAAAATCATGGCTATGGGATCTTTCGAGCAGTGATGAATAGAGCAGAAGGTAAGAAGCCAAGGGTTGTTCATGGCATTAGCCTGGAGAGGACATAGAGAGGACATATGTTATACACCTCCGAGGAACTGTTAATCTGTCTGTCTGTGGACAAATTACATTTCATCCTTGTGGAGTGGGGCAAGGTACAGTTTGACATTTTTTTCAATACTAGTGCTGTAACACCAACTAAGGTACAATATCTTAGGAGATACAAACATGTGTTTTCATTAATATAAGGTCCTATTTGTAGGAGAAGTTCATTTTGAGTCTTATTTCCAACTCGTCAAAAACTGACACTTCGACCTGACTAATCGTGTTTCACTAGTTGGGAATGAGACTTAAAAATCAACTTTTCATATATAGGACCTACAACAACAACAAAAAATCTATAATACAGGGCTCATCAAAATTGCCTGGGGCAAGTAAAATGCCGCATCAGGCTTTTGACTGCGACTCAGCTGAAAAGCAGTTGCCAGTTTTCAATTCTGGGCTAGTGAATAATGATGGCTGTCAGCAGGGCAGAGAGGATATTATTAAGATTTGTATTTAGATGGTTCCATTCGGTTTTTAGATGCAAAGAATCTGAGACAGCCTGTGCTTTCAATCACTCACTCACTCACAGTTAACTAGTCTATTGTTGGGGAGAATGAAGAGGGTTTTTTATATGATTTTTCAATAGGAAAACCTTGTTCTGATTCATTAAAATAAAGATTAAACATGACAAATAACTGTAGTCTTTCTTGTTATTTGATAATCACTGATAAGTAAAACAATTTGAGTAGGGGTAGGTAAAATTGGGGATGTAGTTTTTGAATAACTTGCCTGACTTGGCATGTGAAAACAAAAAAAAAAGAAAGAAAATGTCACACCCTGAATTGCAGTGTTGAATTATTTAAAGCTAAAATCAAAGCAGCAAAAACTTTCTTGTAAATTGTTTTTTGAATTGTGTGTAAGTATACTGAGAGTAACTTAAAACAGGAGTCAAATTGCCTGTGTGTGTCCATATACTTGGCCAATAAAGCCAAGTCTGATCATGACATCATGGTATATAAAGTCAGAAGAGGGCCCCTTTAAATTTGATCAGCCAAATAATAATTATGAATCAGACCAGTCTTTCAATACCAGTTTTTGATATTCGAAATTTTTTGATAGTAATTGCTATGGGCACTTTTCTGTTGGACACCTAGTCCTGCTACCTACGTTTCCCTTTTGATGTTCATGAGAGCTCCCCAGATCTCTCTATAAATGCAAGGAATCTCTGTCTGTCTGTCTGTCTGTCTGTGTGTGTGTTCCTCAAATATCTCTGCGGATCAGGATCAGACTGACCTGAGAGTTTCAACATGGCTGCTGCGTGGTTCAATGGTGTGCGACTTTGCATTTGTTTGGACTGCAATGATACCGTTAATAAATGTTTTCATAAATGCTTTACAAATTCGCAAGCATTGTCCACCGGAGCCACCACAGACACGTGCACACCAGAGCCAATCACTGCAGAGCTCAAGCCACGACATACCTTACAAGCGGATTTATATCTGCAACTGCGCGAGCTGGACCGGGATTTTGCCGGCGGTTTGGTCACGTTCTGTTCTGTGCATCTAAACTGACTGTTGTGGATTAATGAGACTAAACGAGTCCGGAACGAGTCTGTTCGGGTCTGAGGAGATCCGGAGACACGCGGACAACAAAGTGAAATCGGAATCTGTGGATGTTTGTGTGTAGCTAGCTACTAGCTGCTAGCCCACCCACACGGCCCACCTCCCGAGTCGACGGACCGGACCCACCGGCACGTCCAAATACGGACTTATGGTAAATAATGTCCGCCACGCTTTTTCGCGAACATTGCCGTCACGTTTGCTTTGTGTCTGGTGCAGGAAGAAACGGAAAAAACAGGCTTTTGTCACGGAAGTGTCCAAGCAGCAAGTTTGGTTGTTGAGGAACAGGAAGATGTGTGAGGGACGCCAGCGGTGATACAGACAGCGACAGAGATGGCGAGTTTTGAGAGTTGAGAGATTTGTGACATACAGCGTGTTTGGAGTGTATAGTTAGTGTGTAATGTAGTGTTTGGTGTAGTGTGTTAAGTGTGTAGTGTAGTCGTTTTTTAGTGTTGTGAGTCAAATCCAGGAGGAGACGGCTGAATATGGAACAGGCAGGAATGAGCTGAGGAGCCTGAGGCATTGCCTGCATTTTAATGTAAATAGTTACATATAACTTTGTAAATTTCAAAAACTTATGCACAAATTTAGCAAACAACAATTTATATTTGCATTATAACTAATGCAATTGGTTCATTAAACTGTTTGTGGTTTTCACAGTAAAAAATCTAACTTTTTCCTACTCTGATTTTATGTTATTTTGTGATTTTAGGTCCATAGTGTTAATATGATATGTCAAAATGAAAAAAATAACTGTACAGTCACACATGTGAGGTTGTGCTGAAAATAATGACACCAAACAAGGCAAGGTAAATAGTTTTTAAGGTGAAATATAATGGTATAATCAAAAGTAGTCAAAAACAGCCAATTATATCCCTGACGTCTCTCCTTCAAACACAACCTCATTTGGCCATTCATGAAAAAGCTACTTAACCTCCCACTTTTCTATAGGAATACATGCTTCCTACAGGCAATGCACTAGTACACTTAACAAACCGTACAAACATTACATTTCCATCTGTGCCTTTCCTTCAGCAAATGAACAAATGTAGGACACACTCAGCAGCACATCAGTTTGCCTGTCTCTCTAGCTATTATTTGGGTATCTTGTCTATTATTCAGACCTTCTCGGTTTCATTCCTCTATCTCTCATCCTCTCTCACACTCTAGCTACAACCTCACTCACTGCTCTCTCTTTATTTTTCTCTCACACACACACACACATTCCATATCTCTTTGTCTTTTTTTTCTATCGCTCTCTCCCATTCTCTCTCTTGTGTGCTCGCCGTTATCTTCTGTAAAGTAGATAAGCATCGGTTTCCAGCAGCGGGATGAGGGGGAGAATAATACACAACATGTTCATGAGAGGTGGAGGGTAGCAGCCAAAGTCAAGGTCGAACTGCGTGTGGTGTCAGTGTGTGTGTGTATATGTGCTAGTGTGTGGTTTGATTTACTACCCCATCTCCCCTGTCTTTATCTGTATCCTTATCCAAACCTTGGCACCATTTCCTCAGAGAGTAGACACAATATAAAGTGTTCGCACACTCTCACAAACACACACAAACACACACATACACACTCGTCTGAGGCAGTGGTAGATCATGAGCTGGTGAATACAGCATGATGCAGAGCAGCCTGACTGACATGAATCACAGTCACTCTTTTCTTAGCTATTCCCTCTCGTTTATCTTCCTTCTTCCACTCCTGTCTTCCTGCTTATCGCTGGCCTCCTCCCGTTCCCTTCTTCCTCTTCTTCTGTCCTCCCCTTTACTATACTCTGCTTTCCTATTCCGTTATTCCTCTCATTTCCACTCCCAAACCCCCTTCCATATTCTTTCCTTTTGATGTTTATCTTTCATCACTCTCCCCCATCTTCTGTTAATTGATCCCTTCGCTTTTATGGTTCCCCTCGTCCTCAGTACTGACTAATAACTTCCTTTTACCCATTTAATAATTTTTCCAAGCACACTTTAATTAATTCAATATAATCTTACGTGTTGGATCGTTTTACTTAATAACCAAGCAAAGGAATCTGACATACCCTCTACCTCAGAAACCACCGGAGAAGAGTGAGGATGACATACCTAACATAAGACATGCTACAACTGCTGCCAGCATGTTAATACATGGCAATATTATATAGGCTATCCTACAAGTTAATGTTGTCAACTTAACAGATGCATGCAACAGAATTGTATGGAGTCCCTGCTCCATCAGTCTATCTCAGGGGTCTCAGACTGCCACTTCCAGCCCCCGCTTCCTCTCCATCCGCCACGCTACCTGATGTCAAAACTATAATATAATCCGAACCCTAATTTTTTCTTCAGACTTATTAAAGGAAATATACAGCAATGTCTTGAGTTAGCACCACTGCCGTTCATCAAAAATGCTGTCATATTCTCCATTTGTTAACAGTGGATCAATTTAAAATATTTCAAGGGGAAGTTTTAAGTAATGTAATTGGTGTAACTAGTCATATACAGATGTATACAAACTGCTGTTTGCACTTTTGTATAATTACATTGACAATGGAAATAAAAAAAAAATACATTTTCTGAAATATTGCCAACAGTCACCCCACGATAACCTCAATGTCAGACCCCTGGTCAATCTGCTTATGTCCTTATGACCCCCCTGCCTTATAAAGCGTCTATACAACCTAAATGACAACAGTATGCAAGTGACACAAAATAACTGAAATTGTATACAATACAAATAATAAAAAATTACATTTAGCTGCCGTTTTGACATTTTTTTAAAAGTCTGCCTTTACTCACAATTGTAGCAAAGGTTAAGAAAACACACACACACACACACACACAGAGGAACACTCGGGTCACTCAGGCTATGTAACAGCCACTTCTTCAGTAGCATCAACCACAGATTAAGAACACCTGTTGTGTGCTAACACAACCTGGAGATCACACACAAAGCCTGTGTGAAATGCATGCTGTTGACATCAAGAAATAGAAAACACAAATACTGTATATCTAGACTGCTGCATGAAAGCACAAAGCTTTACTGATATCCCCTGTGCGTTCACCTGTATGTGCACCTGTATGCTAACCCGTTTCAGTTAGATTAGCTGTGGCATCAAAGCAGACCTGCTCTATTCTCATTCACAACACATGCGACTTTGTCAGATAACTCACGTCAACATACGGGTTGGTTTTGTCCGTCCAAAATCATCAGTTTACCACCTGCACTACACCAGAATTTGTTAGCTAGCACTGGCAGGTTGCAACACTTGTTAAACCACATCTCAGGCTATACAGAAATTCATGCAGCCCTTATTGTAACGTTACGTCTTCAAAACTAATTAAACGAGCTAAAACATTAACTATTTGGACAAAATAATACAGAGAGAGGTCTTACCTTAAATGAGGTGTTGCTCTGTAGTCTGTTGAGTTCCTCCATGCTGAAGAAGCTTTCATCCATATATTGGTTGCACAGGCATGTATAGCTAGCTAATTTTGAAGCTATCCTCTGAAGTTGTCCCCAAACACTGCATTTTAACCCTCCTCTTCATTGCTGTTGCTTTACTAGTCGGTTTCTTTATTTTTCTTCTGCTTTAAAATAAACTGCAGCTTGCTTCCACCAAACGCAAATTCAGTTAGCAAACAGTCATCTGTAATCTATAGCATACAGTAAGGGTGGTAGCTAGCTAACTGTTCCAATTACTGCACCTGTTAGAGCACAAGAAGTATCATGTGGCTCTAATGATAAAGTCACCAACAGTCAGTGTTGTTAAAAAAAAGGCTACCCTGAATACTACATGCTGTGTCTGTGATCAAATATTCCAATGATAAAAGTGAAAGTCACCCATACAAGATGTACTTGAGTTAAAGTAAAAGTGTCTGATATTGAATGCACTCAAGTATCAAGTAAAAGTAATACTGTATATCTGATAATTGGAATAAATAAATGGCTCTCATACAGCATGCAGTCTGAAAAGTAACCAGTAATGACAGAAAGCTATCAAATACATGTAGCCGAGTGGAAGTATAAAGGAGCAGAAAATCTAAATACTGAAGTAAAGTACAAATACCTCAAAATTGTTTTTCCATCGCTGCCTACGTACATAAAACAAATGTTTATGATTTTTTAAAAACTAATAATAAAGTGATGGCTCCTAAATGTGTCTGTAGCATTCTCCTTTATCACCCGTGTTTGTTTAACTTAAGCCTCCAACCTTTAATAAGACAAATGGAGGTTTTTTTGGGTTGGGCCCATATGGTATAGATTACGTCTAGATACTGTGAGCATTCTGTTGCCCTACTTGTGCATGCACTGTAGGGTACATGCAGAGCAACTAGGTGCAGAAGAAGGCTTCAATCTTAGGAAGGTAGAGGTACTAGCTCTCCATTGCTTATGTTTCTTCACCTTCATGGAAAAAGAAGAGGAATCTGTTTTTTGCCCTCATCTCGTACAATGTGGTGAAACTGGTACTCTCCATTTAACCCAGCCTGAGGCAGCAATGGGCAGTGTGTACGCACCCAGGGACCAACTCTAGATATTACCTCACTGCCTAATGTGCCCTAATGTCCCTGATGTGCATGTTTTGACCAACCAGAGTATCCGGTGTAGGTATCCCACGCAAGAATAGTGGAGAACATGCAAACTCTACACAGGAAGGTCCATTAGGAAGAAGGAGATATCCAGCAACTGTAGTTAAAGGACGCACATAAACTCATGGTACACCATGGCTGTGGCTAATACAAAACTCAAGCAATATTTGCTTTGCATGGTAATCTGACCTTACCCAACTATTCTTTCATGTCAATATATCATTTCTGTTAAATTGCTTTATAAGAGTGATCAGGTGATTACTTTATAATAGTGGACCATTTGTCTTAAAATTATTGTTTGGATTTCCAACCAGCCAATCATATCACATTCACGAGGTCGCATTTGAGTGTGTTTGAACAGAAAGATTGAATGTAAAAGCTTTTGGTTAAAACTCAGCCACCCAACATTATCTCATGATTACTCGTCTTTTATTCCGACCATGGAAATTCCAATAAATGTCACTCATAAAGCATTAATCCCCTCAAGTGTTTTATCTTATAGGTACTTGACTAGACAAATATACCGCACTTGTGACAGCGAGACTTCAAACTCTTAATATTCAGACAAATGTATCTATAAATGTCAGCCAACTGAGAGCAAACTGTACTGTGTTCTCCCTCTTTGCACTTCTGGCTCTGTTGCTCTGTTCATTACTTCTACCCACCAGGTTGCTCCGTGAAAGTGCTCTATTTGGTTTTATAGGGAAATCAGTGTACCAACATCACAATAGGTGAAAACAGGGGAGACACTTTTTATCTCTTTGTTGCAGGTGTACATTGTGGAGTTGATGACCCAAATCCAAGTCCCCACCGTTTAGAGGCATTGTGGTGCTTTTTTCACTCGTGTGCGTGTGTTTGTCAGGTGAACACAGCGCTTTAAAATTGAGGGGGAGAAAATAACGTTTTACACAAAGAGAAAAAAAGAAAAAAAGGTAATGAGTGTGCACATGTGTTTTGTGGACGTGCGCATGTGACTACAAACATCTGTGCTTGTATGTGTCAGTGTACCACGACAAACCACGCCACAAACCTGTGCGTGTGTGGGCATCTGTGGTTTGTGGAAACCTCCCTGCGTGTTTTTGTACTTTCTTATGCAGCTGTGTGACTTTGACCACACACACACGCACACACACACATTATCGCGGAACTACTTATTCAGTGATAAAAGGCAAGCCAGAGGGAACCCAGTAATTGAACTCCAGTAAGCGAAGCTTGGAAGCACCGTGCCGTATCCAGCGTAATAAGAAAAAAGTTATTATTCACCTCAAAGACACACACGTACAAATACACACAAGCACACACACACACACACTCACATGTACACACATGCATACAAAAAGACACAAGAACAACAACATACCATTCACACAACAAAACTCACGGGCCCACAGTCTGTAAGTTAATACTTTCTCACTTGCCAAGTTTGAAGTATGATGAAGATCAGAGTATGGAGCTGTTGCATAAGCAAATAAACTTTGAAATTATTGACTTTCACAGGCTCTACCTCCTGCTGTTCCGCTGAATAAATCGCTGCTCTCTCTCGCTCTCTTCGGAGGTATTCATATGTTCGCAGGAAGGAATCTACAATGTGTTCAGCTATCTGTTGGGCTGCAGTACTGCAGTGCACCCACACTCAAACACACACACTGGTGGGAACACACACACACAAAGTAAAACAGTGTATAAGGGCTTGCTCAGGCTCAGCATGTATAGAATGTAAAGATACTTAAATTCGAAATGTGCTGTAATTATTGATTTCTGTTTATACAGATGGAACATTCGTCTGTTACTTCTCTCCTGAAGGTCCGGATGCTGCCTTCACATTCCCATGCAAATATCTGTACTGACGTATGAGCACACTTGAATGGCCCTACAACGTCCCGACAACTGGTTGAACATCTTCCATTAAAACATTTTTTGGACTCCAAGTCAATGGTTTTTGAGCTGTGACATTCTTATACTATAATGAAATGAGTTGGACTTTGTGTATTCTTCTTTGTTAGTTATTTTTGTTTTTTCAAATTTACTTTCAAGCACCTAACAACTACTCCCCTCAAGAAAGAAAAATCAATTTCAGTTCCAGTCTGGAACATCTCATCGCCTCAATTTACAGTGGAATGCGAAAAATATGTCTTTGTAGCAATTTAAGCAAGACTTCAGAAACGTCAAGAGAGGAAAGTGGACAAAGAGAAAAGTAAGTGAAGGAGGAGAAAGAAGAGAGGAAGTTTGTTTTTTAATCTACAGCCTCTCAGCTCTCCTGCCTTCCCATGAGACCCTGTCGCAACTGTGACAAAGCGCCAAACCCAAGTGTGCACACATGCAGACACATGCACTTTAACACACACTGACATGTAACATGCCAATCGGGCAGAAATATAATCTTCTTCCCAAAATGCAATCACCCATAGACCTATTTAATCTCAGTCCGACCTCACACACCGATACATAACAACTTCAGCTGTGATTATCTGTAGACTTATCCACCGTCTGATACAGAAACCTCCAAGATCTATTCCCTAAGATTGGTTGTCTCTGTGTGTGTGTGTTTGTGGGTGTGTGTGTGTGTGTGTGTGTGTGTGTGTGCGTCTGTGTTTGTGTCTGTGTCTGTGTTTTTGTGTGTGCGCCAGCAAAATAATAAAAGCGAGGCAGGTATCTGTCCACACTCCCTGCTGTGTATGTTGACTTTCATCATGGAAGGCATCACAAACCTTCATCGATGCACTGTGGGCTGTCCTTATGAATCAAAGCATACTGCATAAAAGGTCAACAAGTACAGGCCCCAACCCCCACCCCCACCACCACCACCCCTGTCTCCCTCTCTCCATCCATTATGAGTCATGTCTCATGTCTGTTGGTTGCAGGACATGTATAGTTTCCGTGGTGATTTATCAACATGGACTGTTAAACGGCTTTCTAATCACACCGGATACCTGAACTCGCTCCCTCTCTCTCTCTCTCACACACACACACACACATCCATGAACACACACAAATTCACACACATAATCATGCACACACCTATTCATTCAGGTCAGGGAGGATACAGATGGCATGGTCATATATCAGTAGAAAACAAAGACTCTAATTAATTGTGGGTGTGTGTATAAGTTTATGTGTGTGTTTATGAGAGTGAGAGAATATCACTGAGTGAAGGCACTCTTGATTAGGATTCAAAGGGTAACAGGTTCTCAATCAATATGCAGTGGGACACTTGATACGGAGGGAGCTGGAGGTGTGACATCACTTGTTGCTTAAATGTCAGCAAAAGCAGCATCAAACAATCTAATTATCGGCTATGATAATGGTGTTGTGAGGCTCATCATGAGCTTAAGGGCAGAACCAACATTGGTGTGAAAGTGCTGAAGCAGAATGTGTTCAAACAATCATCTCCAGTTCCAATTATATTAAAGACTTGTTCCACATCCATCCGCCTCATCTGATAACCAAGACAACAAGAACGTGACAGATAATCCGTAGCCTCTAGCTCCTTCCTGTCACATCAAGGATGTTAGGAGATTGGCTTACCACTGAGTTATAATTAAGTCAATATTAGATTGCAATTTGAAATCAATTCTTAATAATTTTCAGTGTTATTTATAGGATGCAAAGTATATTTAACATGTCTTGAAATGCAATATAAGACACTGTGTTTTGACGAGCAGCCAGCTGACTTTGAACAGGATGTTCAAAATGTTGGATTTCGAGGGGCTAATGTTACCAAGCCAGGGTACCAGCATGCAAACAATACAACGTTGTTTCCAGGGTAAATGTGTATTTGTGCTCTTTTGGCAGGGACTAGCTCTCTAACCAATCGCCATCACCCATCTCCAGTCACCGCTCTTTGCACAAGATTGTATTTTGACATCAAAAGCGTATTACCTGTTCTGAGGTCATGGTTAGGAACTCTAAGTTGAGCTGTTGAAAAAAAGTGAGACAAAACAAAAGTGATACAAAATTTAAGTAAATGCTTTTGGCTCTGGAATGTCTACAAAATGCTTTTAAAATGTATTTCAGCATATGTTTTACCTTACAAATTCATGAATACCCTATCAGTGGATGGTTTAAATGTACTCTGTTCATAATACCATTAGCAAATTAAAGTCCTAGCATGTACTGCACAACGTACAGGTTTCCAGGTGTTTCATTAATTACAGTAATAAATATCTGGGAGTATATTTAAGAGGTAATGATTCACACTGAGATTGGATGAGCACATTGGATGTTTTAAATGGAACACCTGGAATAAAATTACTCTTATAAGGGAGTTGATATGCTTTCTTTCATTAAAGTGTAAAAGGTCAAAGTCCAGGGGTTGATGTCCTTGAACACGAATCGCACAGAAACAATCTCCCTAATCACTGGGCCCCCCGACGTCTTGTAGCAGAACAGGGAAATCAAATCCCATTTAACACTAAAGATCTAATTTAATTCTATTCAGATTTAATTAAAAGTGCTTAAAATTATATTTTCCTCAATTTCAGCCTTATCCATCAACCCTTTGTGTTTGCCGGCCCTCTTGGGTGATCCCACAGGGTTCTTTCCTCTCTATTTTTCTGTGACATTTCAGAGCAATTAAAAATTTGGCTTTCCTCAGAATTTTTTACGACTTACTATATTCACATCAGAAAAAGCATTCCATTTAAAAGTGGAAAGTCATCTAAGCTGGAGTGAAATGACTGCATATACCTGAATAGATTCAAATGGAGACTGAACTGACTTGTTATTGACTATGAGTTAAAGATTGAAATTTCATATGTATAGATGTGGATGTGTCCATCAGTGACAACACCAGAGAAAGGCTACACAAGTTACAGTGTCCATAGCCAAATCAATAGAAGAGAGCTTAATGCTGACAGCACAAAATGACTGAAACATTAAGAAGGCCAGGCATAAAAATGGATGAGCTGAAAATGAAATCAATGTTTAGATTTTTGGATGGGTGGCTGGATGATTGGAGGGATTCGCAAGCTGAGAGACAAACTGACGGAAAGATTGAACAGGACATCGCTGATGTGGGAAACATAACAAGATTGAGCTCTTTGTAGAAACAGGGATTTGGAAGTATTTATTGTGCTTGGATACTGATGGAAAATGCTACCAGCAGCCTTTTACTTGCTTTTTTACCGGATATAGATAGGATACATGTTCTGGATAAAGCCGTGATATCACCCAGGAGCTGATGGAGACAAATAGAGATGGATTAAATGATGGAAATATTACAGCCACATGTTGATACTTTGCTTTAGGTCTACTGTCAGTTGATGCAACCGGCTGGAGAATCCTACACATTAATCCATCCTGTTGCTTAACCAAGATCTGTTCTGTTAACTGACATCTTGATTCCAGGGGATACAATGTGATATGTTTAACTAGTCATGGCTGTTTGATGTGATATGTATGCCTATGAATAGTGTCCTGTATCTGTACGATTCACCTTTCAGGAATGGGATTGGCCAAAAATATAAAATTGTATATATATACTACCAATCAAAAGTTTGGACACACCTTCTCATTTAATGTTTTTTCTTTATTTTCATAACTATTTACATTGAAGATTCTCACTGAAGGCATCAAAACTATATATGAACACATAACTCTAAATATGTTTCATATTTCAGATTCCTTAAAGTAGCCACCCTTTGCTTTGTTGACAGTGCTGCAAACCCTTGGCCTTCTCTCAGTGAGCTTCATGATGAAGTCCCCTGAAATAGTTTTCACTTCACAGGTGTGCCTTGTCAGGGTTCAATTGTGGAATTTCTTGCCTTCTTAATGGGGTTGGGACCGTCAGTTATGTTGTGCAGGTTGGTACACATCTGATGGCCCTGTTTGACAACTGTTAGAATTCATATTATGGCAAGCACCAATCAACTAAGTAAAGAGAAACGACAGTCCATCATTACTTGTCTGGAAAATTGCTAAAACTTTGAATGTGTCCCTAAGTGCAGTCACAAAAACCATCAAGCGCTACGACGAAACTGGCTCACATGAGGACCGCCCCAGGAAAGGAAGACCAAGAATCACCCCTGCTGCTGAGGATAAGTTCATCCAAGTCACCGGCCTCAGAAATCGCAAGTTAACAGCACCTCAGATTAGAGCCCAGATGAATGCCACACAGAGTTCTAGTAGCAGACACATACACCAACTGTTCAGAGGAGACTGTGCGAATCAGGCCTTTATGGTCAAATAGCTGCTAAAAAAACACTACTAAGGAAAAGCAACAAGCAGAGGAGATTTGTTCGGGCCAAGAAACACAAGGAATGGACATTAGACCAGTGGAAATCTGTGCTTTGGTCTGATGACTCCAAATTTGAGATCCTTGGTTCCACCCGCCTTGTCTTTGTGCGACGCAGAAAAGGTGAACGGATGGTCTCTATATGATTGGTTCCCACTGTGAAGCATGGAGAAGGAGGTGTGATGGTGTGGGGCTGCTTTGCTGGTGACACTTTTGGGGATTATTCAAAATTGAAGGCACACTGAACCAGCATGGCTACCACAGCATCCTGCAGCACATGCCATCCCACCCAGTTTGTGTTTAGTTGGACCATCATTTATTTTTCAACAGGACAATGACCCCAGACACACCTCCAGGCTGTGTAAGGGCTATTTGATAAAGAAGGAGAGTGATGGAGTGCTGCGCCAGATGACCTGGCCTCCACAGTCACCTGACCTAAACCCAGTCGAGATGGTTTGAGATCAGATGGACCACAGAGTGAAGGCAAAAGGGCCAACAAGTGCTCAGCATCTCTGGGAACTCCTTCAAGACTGTTGGAAAACCAATTCAGGTGACTACCTCATGAAGCTCATTGAGAGAATGCCAAGAGTGTACCAAGCAATAATCAAAGCAAAGGGTGGCTATTTTGAGGAATCTAAGATATAAAACATGTTTTGAGTTATTTCACACTTTTTGTTTACTACATAATCCCATATGTGTTCATTCATAGTTTTGATGCCTTCATTGAGAATCTACAATGTAAAAAGTCATGTAAATAAAGAAAAACCATTAAATGAGAAGGTGTGCTAAAACTTTTGACTGGTAGTGTATGTATATTGCATCATCTTGTATCATATTATTTTGTATCATACCATATCCTACCTTATCATGTCCTACTGTCTTGTACAATGTTGTATTGTATCCTATCGTGTTGTCTTGTAGCATATCCTACTACACCATATCTTTTCTTCTCTTATCAGATTGTAAAGTATTGTGAACTGAAATGTATCGTATAGTTCCATATCGTTCCATATCATACTGTATCGTCTGGTATCGTACACTGGCCTCCCAAAATTGTATCCTATAGAGTCAAATGATATAGAATAAGTGCTCCATCACAATAACAAGACAAAATATTTAATCGCATTGAGGCAAAAACAATGTACAAAACCGGTATTGCCGAAAAACAACTCAGTACCCTGGATAACTTCATTCGGGGTACAGTCTGTCTCGCACTTCCTCAAGTTCTCTCATCTCGTCAACTTGGTTTGACTTTCCCCAAAAGCTGCCACATGCTGATAGTGCAAAAAGCACAGGCTTAATTCTTCTTTTCCTTTGTTCTTTACCTCCTCCACTTCTAGGCACTCATCCTCAGTGAAAGAAGTCTTAAGTAGTCATCTGGATACAAAGACTGTGGTTTCCACAGTGTAGCTCTGAGGTGTGACTCGTCATGTAACGTGGAGTAGGTTATACTTACATGAAAAAGGAGCAGTAATAGTCAACACAATTTGGATGAGAACAGCACAGATTACAAAGATGAAGACAAATTCCTGAAATTGTGCTCATACTTTACACAAAAGGCTCTGTGTGGCTGTCCACAACGATCCACTCTACCATCATCCTTTGATCTCTCTTCATCTCAGCGAGCTGAGTCAGAGAGGATACATGAATCTGTAACCACGGTGTACACAGAACAAAGACTGTGTGTCAGCTGAGGTCATATCTTATCTAAATGGTAAATGGCTCCATTTATATTTCTATATGTAGCTTTTGCTCAACTCCCTTAGTGATAAATAGGAATGCATCACATTCACCCATTCACACATTAACCCACAATAGGATCATTAGGACCAAGTTGTGGTTTAGTGTCTTGCCCAAAGTCACTTCAAGATGAGGAGGACTTCGAAACTTGTGACCACAGCGAGGTCAAGCAGTTAAAGAATTTTGCAGCTTTAGCAAAGGAAAGCTTTAGTTGCCATCCATCAGCAAGTAGAACTGACTGGTGCTGTCAGCACTGAGAAAGTGCAGAAAAAAAGATAGTCCATATGGTCAGTTTCAAAAAGCAGTGCTCCAAGCAAAATAAAATGGACTGTAAAGTCACCTTCGAAAAGTACTTCTAAAAGAAGTCAAGTGCATAATGTGAAAAGTACTGTGTGTGTGCGTATCTTGACATCTCTTGCTGTGTCAGGGGCCTCTGCTCTGATCCCTCTCCTCCTCCTTCAAGGGAGTGAGGGATGGATCACTCCTTCTTCAAAGTCCCTCTTTCATCTCTACCCCATCACACCATCCTCTGGGGGGAGGGCGAGGGGGAGCGGCACAAGGAGACAGGACTGGCTTTTTATACATCCATCTCCTCCCTTGTTCCTCTCTTCCTCCTCCTCATTCCCCTTTCCTCTGCATGTTTCCGGGGCACTGTTAGCCCTCTTTGACCTAAAACCTTTTTTTTATTTTACTCTAGTTTTCTGTGTTCTTCCCACACTTACATACATTTACATTAACTGTGTTCTCCTGTCATTACTTCCCTGGTGCTTTTTCTTTAATTTCCCTCTCATTTCATCTAATAGTCTTGTATAGAATAGACGCAGCCCTGTGCTTCAGGGACAAAAGGTACAATGTCTTTTACTTATGCGCTGTATCATTTTCAACGTGGCTGGTCACCATAATTACTTTCATTATCCTCAGCAGCCATTTAGCATTCCTACCAGGAACTCATTGCTTTTCATTATTTATCGCCTTCAACAGTATTTTAAGCAACACCTATTTCATTCATCATGTTGTGGACCAGAAGACAATTTTGCATTTAAAAGACATCAATTAGCCGTCTATACTGTATGTACAGTACACCTGACGTCAAACACTGATACCTTAGGGCTGTCAATGAAAGTTGTAGTAGATGTCTATCCATAGCACAGTTATAGTCAATCAATGGGCTGCAGAATGTATCTAATAGACACAGAAATGTATCTTATAGACACAGAAATGTCTTCATTTAAATGATCTATTTTGAGCGTCATTTCAAACCTATTCTAATTCTAACCATATTTTTAAACATATGCAGCGTTAAGCCTCAGTTTATTTTTTTCAGCTCTTTCACCTCACTGTACAAGATGCAGTTTGGAGAATTCAAAGCTCCTACAGCATGTGCATGTGTTCGACAGTAAACGTATAGGACTGCTCCCTTTACGATGTCCTCGTAGATTCTTGTTGGTGGCACACAGCCTCCGTAGTTGTATATTTGTTTATTTTTTTCGCCTACAATTTAAGAAATCATCAAAATGACTTCACGGATTTGTGTTTCATGATATGTTGAAGTTGTAACCGTATTATAGCTGGCTGAAAGGAAGAGGAAAACTAGTCTAAGATATTCTGTTTTCAGCTAGTGAATGAGCTATGGACAGTACAATTGGCTGTCCTGTCGACCTATCTATGATGTTGACATAAGCACCTATACTATATGTTTTCATGAATTCCCACTCCGGATGAAATTACAAGTATTTTACACCACTTCTGTCTCAGGCCAAAAGAGACGCTAAAGGCACCTTGTTTCTAAAATGGCACAGTTTGGACAACAAAGTGTGGGTGGCAGGCTATTTTCTAGTGTCTCCTCACTTCACAATTGAGCTATATGCTTTCAGAGGCTCACTAACCCCCTGCCACACGCTCCTCCCTCCCTCACTTTCATGCATCTCTATCCCTGGGGGCAGACTAAATTTACTGCTTTTGGTTCCCAGGAGTTTGTGAAACACTGTTCCAACAGACTAACACAACCTCTGGGATGGTTAACACTCAACTCTGGGATTTACATCCTGCATGATCACTTTGCCACTTTATTCCACACAGACACAGACACACGCACGCACGCGCACACACACACACACACACACACAGACACGGCTGTGTGATGGTGCCAGTCTCATTGCTTTCCAAAGGGATTAGTGTGTTAAAGCCAGTATCCACTTGATAATGGTATATGCTTGTTTATGGGTATAGTCTTCTTAGTGTGTGTGTGTGTGTGTGTGTGTGTATCAGAGAGTGTGTGTGTGCCTTTGTGTCCCTTTTTATTTTGGCCACTGGTCAAAGAGGGCACTTCATTATCTGCAAGCTGCCTTTCATCCCATAGCAATCTCATTTAAATCTCTCTTTGACTCACTCCACTCCAATATATTGATATTTCTTCCTTTCTTAGACAAACTAACTGTAGCATTTTCTCTCTATATGGTTCTCATTCAAACCCAGTCCTGGTTTCCCCTTCAGTGTCTCCACTGTAGGCTGAACACGCAGAAGACCATTAGATTCAAAAGGGTGAGACATTGCTCTTTCTTTGAAATAATTAAAGAGTAAGTCACATATTAAGTCAAATATTTTCTAAGATATTCCAGGTCAGTCAAAGTTGAATCAGAGTTAATTCACTTCTCCATAACTTACATTACTCGGAGCACTCGGAACACTTTTTGGACAAATCACCTCCAACATCAAACTAATTAAAGGCACTAAAAGTTGAGCGATTGAGGAATCTTAATTTTTACGTTTTCAAACCCTAACTGAAAAATTCACCCTCTCCAGCAATCCTCTAGCGGAATCTATTCAGAAAGAACTATAAACTGTCAACGTTAATGTAGCATGAGCAGAGTTTTTTGCTGGAGAGCCATTTGTCAGAGAGAGAAATTATGTCATTTTCAGAGTTATATCTCAATGGGTGGAACCATAGAAGACACATTTGTGTCTGCCCAACTCACTTACATTCTGGAACAAAATACAATCGTAGAAGAGAGTTGCTGATATTGTACATATTCACATTCTTGCCACTAACCACCCAGAAATAGACTACTGGCTTTGGCCATGCACATTATCTTGGCTGTCCGTTTAACCTGGGTGGACCTCGAGAAGAAAATCTTAGGCTCGGATTGACAGGTGACTGACTGTCATTGATGGGACAATAATTAGTTCAAAGGAGCTATTGGATGTGCGGCAGCCTCTTCATCTTCGGCTGCAGAGTATTTGTGCTGGAGGTTACTCGGGAGCTGATGAAAGCTGTAAAACAAACAGACCAGACTTTTCATCCTACTCATCTTATATTCTGGCGTCCCCTTTGAGCATCTCTCAGTGGCTTCCAAAAACGACAGACTGGTTGCACAGGTCTTAAGTATATTGGGTGAATAGTGAATGTGAAAACCACTCCTCGCAAGCAATTGCATCTCAGTAATGGCCTCCCTCTGCAGTAGCACGCAGCTTCATTAAGCTGCACCGATGCTCACTTGTTTGCCAAATATACACACATAGAGCTTTTATTACTTCAGTCCAATGCCCCCCAAAAACGTGTCTTTCCCCAAAGATGTGTTGGTTTAGATGCTATGAAGTGTCTGACAGACGCAATTACTTGAGTTCCAGTTGTTAGATACGAGGGAAGCCTGTGGTAGGAACGGCTTCTCATTGTTAATACGGTATGCTAGGACACAGCTGTTGTTAATAAACATGTCTTCTCAGTTTACAAACTTATCCTCTAAACCTCCCAGGAAAAATGCCAGGATGAGGTGTACATGGCTGTGGTATTTGCTTTGTTTGAGACATTCAGACGCAGCCAAAAAACGCACAACAGCACAACGATGACAAACCTGTACATCGCCAAACCGGATACAAGAGTCAATGCTCTCTATGAAAGTAAAATTAAACATAATTCTGCAAGTGCAACACAAGGGACACAAGGGAAACAAATACCGAATACAAGGTGAATTGAAAGCCTACAACTAGCTGTGATTGAAATTGCTGGTAAAGGCTGTGCAGTGTCACAGACCCCACGCAGCCACAATAATCATGAGAGCACATTAAATGATCTGTTAGTCTCTTCATTAACAGAACAAGTCACAGCGTGCTTTTTTTTCTCCCTTTGGCAACAAATTGGCCACTAAAATCAAGCCATGAATATAGAGATTTCCCTTCCATTCAACAAAACAGGGCTGCATATAACAGATATTTTCATCATCGATGTATCCTCCAATTATTTTCAGAATCATTTATTTACTGTAGAATTAAACAAAAATGTGATAAATCCAATTTATCATCATAAATGAAAAAAGCAGCAGATCCTTACATTTGAGAAAGGGGAGTTTCCCAGCACGAGGGCAAAACTTCAAAATAAAATAGGAAATAAAAGAACCACAATAAGGACTTTTGGCATTTTTGCTTAAAAAAACTAGTCAAACGCTTAAGTGGTTATCATAATAATTGCCATTTAACATTCTTCCAGTTGACTACTCAAATAATCAACTAACTATCGCAGCACATTTTGATAAATTCATTGCACTTTATTCTGCAGAGATTCTGCCTTACCAACGTGCCTCTACATCAGTCAAAAAATACAAAGACTTGTTCACTGTTGCCTTTCCTTGTGTGTTTGACAGATGATATTGTCTCACACATAAAGCCAGATCTCATTGTAAATTGTCAAAACACACACACACACACGCTGTTGATGCAGAAGTCAACCAGATATTGTGTATTCTAACCAAGCTGTCACTTTCCAAGATTCCAGGTTTCCGCAGGACGTCACTGAAAAGCAAATCTCATTCATTCCTCGGAGCACCTTGCAATGGAGAAAGGCTGCCTTTTATGAAACCTGCCAATTTACCCTCACACTACCACAAGTTATTTTCATTTCCGCTATGATGTCTTGCCAAGGCACATAGTGTCTGTCTGCCTCTTTCATCGTCTAGGGTTGTGCTTTCCACAGGTATGCCAAAGCCAAGGGCCGTGCTTTAAATTCATTATCAGCTGTCTTAAAGATGAGAAGCCAATCTGTCTGAGAGGTGTCTGGAAGGCTTCGTAACGCCGTCATGACAGAATGAGCTGTAGTGAAATGCCAACACACTCCCGAGAGTGTGCTCTGTTTGTGTGTGTCTGTGTGTGTGTGTGTTTGAGTAAGAGACAAGAGACAGCGGTATGAATAAGAGGGCAAGTGCTTATTGTGTGACAGTGCCTGTGTGTCTGTTTGTAAGATGGGGTTTTAATGCCAATGTTATGGCTTTAGCAATGCAGAGGAAAGCAATATTTTGGCTGCCAATAGACAATAAAATTGAATAAAACGAGGTAGCTAAGCACTAGATTACAGCAATTGTACTTCCTGTTATATACACACACTCGTTAATATGCAGGCTGGAAATGAAAAAGGCCTCCCCATTATGCTTTGGGAAAGTGTTTGCATTTGGAAAAAACCAAACCATAATAAGTGATTTATTGGAAATTGGATGTTAGCCCTTTACCTCTCATAGGATGGAGGCTCACTCGCTACATGTAGTGAGTGTTTGTTACACTATAGAGTGGCTATAATGAGTAGTTCCATGTGATGTTTCGTGATCTGGACTTCTAGTGTGGGGTTTTGGTTGTTTTGCTGCTGTTTTTCGTGTTCGTGCTGGCTGTGGTTCTCTCTGATGGCCGGAGCCGCTCCCTCTCACACACCTGCAGCGTGTTTGTCAATTGGCACTGGCTCAAATACTCTGGTCTTCTCCACTCGCTGCCAGATTATTGTGATGTGGTACATGGCATGACAGCTGAAAGCATTTCCTTGTGTTGTCAAGCTTTTCTTGCAACTCAAGTATCATGTTTTTCTTCGGCTTCTTCAGTGGTCGCCACCTTAGAGTCCAGCTCTATGGAGCTCTGGAAAAGTAGAGGGATAACGAGAGGCTGTGTGTAGAGAGAAGATCGCAGCCCCTTTCATTGAGGTTGGCGTTGGACGTGAGCGGCCTCCTTGATGTTCCTCTGGCCTTGTGCTGACTCCTTGATTTAATCAACTGAAACCTGTGATGTGCTTTGAAATTATGCTTGTCTGCTACTTTTCCATATTGATCTCAGCAGGAAATTGTGCATTCAGTACGTTAGCATGATCAGTTTTAGTAACTCCATATGAATGCTAATGTTCATTAATGCAAAATATTGTATACTGGCCAAGCCCCACCAATGCTTTGTGTCAAATTTTACCCATTGCTCTTTTTATTTTCACTCACTTTTTCACTTCAGGCACAACCCCACCTTCCTTTCCCTGCTCACAGCTCACCTCCGCTTACCCTCCTTCTCTCGTTTTAACCTTCCATCGCTCTGCATGCAGTCACTCATTAGTCCTTCAGCGGGGTAGCAACAAGAGAAAGAGGCTGAGGGAGGGAGGCAGAAGGCAAAATGACAACTGGCTGACAAAATGACATTCGCCAGGGACAAAGGGAGAGAGAGATAGAGGAGGACTGAGATGAGTAGAGAATGACAGGCAGGGTGTAATAAGAGATTGACAGGGCACAGAGGGTGGAGAGGAACATTCGTTAAAACAGTAAGTGTTCGAGAGAAAGAGGGAGAGAAACAGAGGCAGAGTCTTGTCACCTAAGTAGTGTTGTATTTTGCTGTGTGTGCAGGGATACAAACAGCATTATGACACAGTAACAGCGTCCTGACAAAGGCCCTGCACAGCATGATAGCTGTGTGTCTGCTTCATACTGTGCCTGTGTGTGTGTGTGTGTGTGTGTGTGTGTGTGTGTGTCAGGCTAGTTGTGTGATCCTGCTTCTCTCGCTTACATGCCTATTCACTGAAAAGACACTTTTAGTATCATAATTGTAATTTTTTTTTTGTGGAAGACGCCAGCCTGCAGGGTGCTTCTGTTCGTGTGTGTGCATCACAGTGTGCATCCACTTTCTACAGTATATTTTGAGGGAGAAGGAGAGACTGTTACTATGGGAGGGATGGGGAATTATGAACCGCTGTAGTCTGATTACTAAAATTAGAAGTACAAATCCCGACACCTTTAAACCGTCACCCTGTTTTCCATTAGCCTATTTCTCTGAAATTTTAATTAAGTGAGTGTACATCAATGTGCCCGTAAAATGAGGAGGGTACGCTAAAATTAGAATCCAGAAGACTGTAATCAGATTAGACAAATTTATTATAATAAGATTAGTCAAGAAGACTAATCTTGCCAATAGAGCTGCAAAGAGGGAGGAGCTATTTTGGGTGCCCCTGGTTTCAGAAGTTAAAGTCCTATTCATTTTTCCCATAGACAATGTGACTCACAGTTCACTTGTGTGCACTTGTACAGATTGAACCAGTATGAAACTCTACCATTTAAAGGAGACCTAATCTGCTTTTTGTTTTTTGTTTTTTCCTTTCCCTTTGCGTTTTATAGGTTCTTGTGCTTGTAAAAGATCTTGAACGTTAAAGGAGAACTTCGGTCGATTTAAACATGCAGCTTCATTGCTCAAGCTACCCTTGACTTGCCAGTACCGAAGACGCGAGCAAATTTGGTCCAACCATTACAGAGCTCCGTGAACGAAGACTTAGCAAATAGTGTGTTTGTGCAAGGAGCTACTTACCTGTTTGTTGACATCCGTGTGTTCCGGTAGCTAGACCAAACTAGCATATCCATCGAGTGTGCACTTAACAGGCTTAACAGGCTATTGTAAGGCTCATGGCTCATGACAGGCTGTAACATGGACATGTACATTATGAACATAAACACGAAAATGCTGGATTACGTTTCCGTCTCCGCCAGTGAGGGAGTAAGTGCACGCTCGACGGATTGACTAGTTTGGTTTAGCTACCGGAAGACACGGATTTCAACAAACAGGCAAGTAGCTCCTTGCACAAACACACTGTTTTAACTACTTTTTTATTCAGTTTGAGTCTTACACGCTACAGTGCTGTGTTGTAAGGTGTCTGCTGATGTTGCATAACTTTTGGTGTGAGATGTGGAGCATGTTAAGACGCTTAAAACACAGTGTAAAGTTCTGACCCCATGCTGACCCAATTTGTTCGCGTCTTCGGTACTGGCAAGTCAAGGGTAGCTTGAGCAATGAAGCTGCATGTTTAAATCGACCGAAGTTCTCCTTTAAAAAGGTTAATGTCCACACCAATAGAAGCTCCTCTCTCCCACAGAAAACACTGCTCCTGAAACGCTTATAATCCCGCCTTTAATTCTGTGACTTTATGACATCACACTACGCCACCATGTCACACATTTGCATCATTTATGCCTGCATCATTGATTTAGCACAGCTGCTCTGTTGTTGCCAACAGTGCTGGGTCAGGCATGTTTGGGCTGACCAATCAGAGGAGACAGCAATTCATTTTTTTGTTAAAAATATTAACAATGAGTGAGAACATATCAAGACAGAATTCTGGTAATAATCAACAGCAACAATCATTTTGCTTTAACTGGCAATAGGCACATTTTCTGCTTCAACCTATCATTATGAAGTAAACATTGATTGCACAGTGTAATGAATATAGAATAATAAAACCATCAGCGTTTACACTGGGTCCCTTTAAACCTTGCTGTCACTATAAATTCTTGCCTGCAACGAGGCATGTGGTCACCCAGGAAAGGGAAGGTTAACAAATTGATTAATTGATCAGTTTCTACTAGAGACTAAATAAAAGAATACATTCACACTTTGTCCTGTGTCACTGTTATTTGCAACCCTGAGGAACACGGAAATGATCCAGTTGTCTCTAGAACTGCACAGCCAATCTCCAAGAGACAATAATACCACCTAGGAATGCTAAATTTGCCACTTTATAAAGTTTGAATCTAGCCAGAAAGAACCCCAAGGGTTCTTTTAAATGAACCCTCTGAAATGGTTCTATATAGAACCATTTGAGGGTGCCAAATACGTACCAAGCCATAGAACCCTTAAAGGTTCAATATAGAACCACTTGTTCTTTGTGTATATGGCAAAAGTATGACAAATCTCAAATGTCAAAATGGTCAATTGTGATTACCATGGTGACTATTGTGCCCTGCTGCGATGATGAAGAGCTATGAATTTGCTGTCGTTCAGATCCCTGCGGTTTATAGGATGACAATTGTTTGATGATCATTAAAGCCCCAGTACAGACTTTTCATTTAGTGTTGATTTTGGCGGCCCCGCTGGACGAAAGCGGTAGTGTTTTGCCGGAATGGAGACTGCATTTCCCATGAGCTCTGGCGCCCACTGTCGTGAAGACGTTTGTCTGGCCGGCGCGTGTAGATTTGTTTTGGAAACGTCGGAAAGACGACGGGACTTGCTTTGAAAACTTTTTTTTTTAGCAGCTACCTGCAGCGTGCATATGGACGAGGTAATGTGTCTATTTGTATTTCTACTTAATATAATATGCCGCCGGTGAAACAAAGTAATGCTGCTGTTGCACTGCAATTTCCCAGCTATATATATTACCCACGGTGCTACAGAGCTAGCGTTACAGCAAAGTCACAGTGATTGTGATGGATGTTTTGTTCTAAGTAAGAAACTGAATCATTTATAATGACAGGGGATATTACCGATGCATCGTTGCAGGTCGGCTGGGCTGATCACAGAGCTGAAATGGATGCGTGATCTAAGACGTTTGTTGTCGTTTTCACGAGTGTAGTATCTAGAGCTAATCTAGTGGTAACGTTAGCCAGCTTTGTTGTAACAACATAAATTCATGTATTGCTGTAAACTACGTCCTGCATTACATTTAATAAATGAAATAAAATGTACAAACCTGTCTAGGAGGAATCGGGCAAATTCTGGATCCGACCCTCCCTTCAAGCCCCGCAACTCTCTCCATCTCTGGAAGGAATCGCCAATGTTTATCCGTGTTTTAGCCCTAGCTCGATCGGATTCCCTCTTGGCCTTTCGTTGGTCTTCGGTTCGAATTCTTTTTCTTTTCTTTGTCTCATTATCAGCCATGACAAAAGTTTTAGCTCGGTTAGCACTGGCTAGCGTAGCAACAAAACAGCTATGCCGTATCCTGAATGTCGTCAGTTCCGGTCTGACTGCCGTAAATCGTTTCGTCAGTGGTCCGGCCCGACCAAGGCCTTTCAGAGGTATAGAATTAGACTACTTAGAAATAGCGTATCTTCACGCTGATGGGCTCATTTGCTGTTGTAGGTAACAGAGACACATCAGCAGAAACCAGAGACTTTTCTATATCCAGTTAAAAACTCCGTACAGGGGCTTTAAATAAAATTATTTGACCGTAACAGTATCTGGGAGAGACCTGTGTTTCGGTAAAACTGAGGACATTGTTGAAAGAAACAAAAATCTAATAGTCATACAGAAGAGAGAAAATCACTTTTCAAACATATTTTTAAGACATATTTAAATAGATGTGTGTGAGCCTGATGAAATAACAATCCTACGAAACGTGCAACACTGAAACATGTGCTTATTACCTTAACAGGACTGGTCTCATCATACAACATGTAGCACAGGTCAACATTAGATAAAAAAATATCATTATTGGATTGGGATTTATCCCTGGCAGTTTATTAAATGGTCTCTGAATACTGTACATTTAAAGTGAAACTCTCACCAAAAAGCAACCGAGGCTTTATTTGCGATTGAATATGAGTCAAACCTTCATGTAAAAGCATATTTACGACGAAAGAGGCACTTTTAAGATTTACCGTAGTTAAACTCATGTTAGCAGTAGCACCACTGTCATGGCAGACAAAAAGTGCCGATCCCCGAGTGCGACCTAACAGGCAGGAGAGTAATGGTGGACCGCTCCTCAAGCCTTCCTGGTAGGTCGCACTCGGGGATCGACACCTTTTGTCTGCATGACGGCGGCGCGCCGGAGGTGTCCAAAAAACTTCTTTTTAGTAAACTGTGTACTCAAACAATGTTCTCAATGCTTGCCCAAAAACGAAACTACGATAAATCTCAAAAGTGCCTCTATCGTCGTACATATGCTTTTACACGAAGGTTTGACTCATATTCAATCGCAAATAATGCCTTGGTTGCTTTTTGGCGAGAGTTTCTGCAAGGCCAAAACCTGCAACTTTATACTCATTATATCTTTGATCAGTGGACTGGACACCACCTGCTGCCTGCTCATGCTGAGCATGGAACCCCCAGCTGGGTTTTGTTCGGTAACCAGGAAGTGTTATTTTGTGCAATTCTACGATGAAAAGAGACAAAGAAGAAAAAAGGAAAATATGGAGCCTGAGGTGGGTGGATGTGCAAAAAATATGGTGTCAGTTCTGCAGTAAAATTCTGTTTTACACCATCAGAAACCAGACAGTGGCCCTACTTAAACTGCAAGACAGCCAACTGTGCCAGAAATCCATCCTATTGTCCAAAAGCCCGATTGTTGATCATCCATGTAATTAATCAGGCATTGTGATCAAAAGACAGCTAATCTGACAGAAGCGTGTCATGATTATGAAATTTCAGGGGCTAAAATCAGGCTTAATCTTTTCTTTTGGCTTAACAGTCATACATAAATCCACATCTGACTCACTGTCCTTTATTTTGTGTCTACTGCGCCACACATGATATCCTGGGAGTGTTTTTGTTTTTGAATGATGAATAAACACTTTACCCAGCTTGTGCTTAATACCTAGCATAACAATATGCTTTAATGAAGGCCACCTCTGTATTCATACTGAGGCCCGTGTTTAACCTATACCCATATAAAATGACACTTAATTGCCTTGTAAGGAAATTCCTTTTACCTCGTCCGCAAGGAGGTCAGAGGTCAGTTTCATTTCCAGAGCAGCTGGCAGCGAGTCAATGTCATACTTAAGGACATTTAGGAAAGCTGGACAGACGCTGCCCTGGGGACTTGAAGCTGTCTTCTGTGGTGAAGAGGCGATTCCTTCATAACTACACCAAGAGACATTTCTCTAAAGGTTTCATATCAGGGACCTTTGATTTGTGAATCAAAACAAATATCCTCCTTAGCCACTGCTAATGAAGCACCACTGCGGCTGCACTTTCAGCTCTTCAGAGCAATTCTCTGTTCT
Source organism: Sparus aurata (assembly GCF_900880675.1). NCBI lineage: Eukaryota > Metazoa > Chordata > Actinopteri > Spariformes > Sparidae > Sparus > Sparus aurata. Next base: position 25,774,162 of record NC_044187.1, on the reverse strand, counting down.
GGTGCATATGCTGTCTTGTATTTATCTTGTCCAACTGATATAAAAGCCCCAGTGCACTGAGCAATTACTATAATAATGAGGAGCTGTTTACAAATGTCGGGTTCACTCTATTGTTAAGGAATTTCAAGGTTACTTTTTTTTTTAAGGTAGCGATTGCCTCTCATATGCTCTCAAGGTTAGGAGGCATTTTTTTCCAGTTAGTAACCTGAATTTCCTTGACTTTCAATGAGCCTATGCAGTCATGCAACCAGACAATCGGAGATGGAATAATAAAGTTACTGATAACACATATTTAGATGCGACGGCAACACTCACTGAACAGAACATCCACACGTATACACCAGACTTGCGCGTCCTCTACTTTTACAAATGCAGGGTGTGTTACTAAAGGAGGGAGTGTACACCTCACTCTCTTTCACCCTAAGGTGGAGGGGACACACTTATTCATCCCTCCGCTTAGCTTCTCGTTCGCTAACATACACACAAACACATGCACACACACGGGGTAGCCACACTTAAGGCTTAAAATGGAGCGAGAGGAGAGTCGAGAGAGACCCTGTAATGTCAGGTTTCTTTGCTGAGAAGATGAAAGAGGGAAGATCAAACAAGCGGTGGTACGTGATACAGGAAATGTCACCCCTCCCCAGACACACATGCACCACACACACACATACACACACACACACACACACACACACACACACACACACACACAAAATAAGAAAACGATGATGGTGAATGTGTGGATCCACTAGAGAGCAAACATGTGCAAGTGCCAGCATGTTTGTATGTTTGTATGTGTGTGTGTATGTGTTCAAGTGTGTAGTTTACACACCAGGTATAATGCCATCCATGTTGTCTTTGGCGTAATTAATCGCCAGCAGCTCAGAGCTGAAAAACAGCTCAGCATCAGCAGTCTCATCATTTTTTAATGTACATATCAACCACCAGTCTGCGCTGGGACTCAAAACAAGGTCACAACAATATTGAAATGAGTTCCTTCATTATAGAGAACATCCATAATGAAAGTGAAGCACTGCAACCTTTAGAAATTTGACCCACTCTAATGCATAGTCCAAATAAAAACAGCTGTAGTTTATTTTTAGATTCGATATGATCCTAATCGGCCCACTTTGCCTTTCAAATCATGGATCGACACAGTAGAAGCCACTCTTGACGTCACATGTCTCTGCGCACCAACTCTTTGCTGCTACAGACGGGCTCAAGTGCGAGCAGTTTCACACAGATGTTGAACTGGTGTAAATGCAACCGTCGCAATACACAGTGCAATTATGTAAGCAGTCTGTGGAACTAGCCACAGGCCAACAGGGTCTGTCCCATGTGATTACAGCTGCTCATATAGCAGTGACATTAGCCCTCAAATAATCCCTGTCTGTGTTGTGACCAAAAACAATTTGTATTCCTTCTTGTGTTGCAGGTGCATTACCACCTACCTATTAGGCTGGAGTGCCGTTTCACCCATCATGAAATCACTCAAATGTTTGAATAATTCATAAACATATCATAAACACAAACTGCTCCCACCAGGGACAGAAGAACAAGAATATTTAAGATCTTTGAAATGCAGATATATCGGAACAGAATTATCCTCATTTTTATGTTACTGTTGCTCCTCGTCAGCTGAGAGTTGTCATCCCCTGCACATCGGATGGTGGTCCGATCCTACTGCACTTTGCCTGAATGGCCATCGCATTCTCTTAGTTAATAGCAGCCTAATTTATTGCGGCGTACCGAGCTGGCAATCTCTGTCATCTAAGGGATGTCATTGAACAATCACTAATTGGGATAAACAAATGAAAATTTCCCTTGTGATTTAGAAAATGGTTGCTGGGACACCTGGCATTTTGATTTGGCCCATGGAACCATAACTTGAGTAGGTAGCTTGGGGTAACCAAGACAGATTGCATTCAGATTTGTATCGCTGAGACACACACAGTTTGCGAACCTGTAAACCTAAGCGCACTCTCATCAGCATCTTATATACTGGATACTTTAGACGACAAGTGTAAATAGGTTCTGTGGATGTTCCTGATAAACAACGTGCAGCCCCTGTTGTTTGGCTAACACGACACAACCTTCCTTTTTAAATAAGTGTAGCACACCTGTCTCATTTAGTGAATATAATCCGCCCATCCTGTTGCTGCATCATACCCAAAGGCTTTGTTAAGTGAATGTCACCCGCCTACTTTATTTGATGAGTGGATCGCATCTGCTTTGTTTCTCAAATGTTACCCGCCTGCTTTGTTTGGCAAATGTCTGAATCTAGACGGGCCCGTCACCATGTAATGTCCACTGGGTAATCACAAGATCACACTCAGGAATCTGTGATGAATGGCCCGGGTTGGGAGTGGGGGCAGGAGGGGAGTCCGGGTGCTACATTTGAGCCCCCGTAATCCCCTTTAATCTGATTCTGCACATCAACATAACTACTAAGGTAACACACAGACATCACTCAACAGAATCCAGGCACTCTCTCAAGGTCAGAGACACTCACTGCTCAATATAGATCTTCTATTCGGTGTCTGTCAGTTGTGTGTGTGTGTGTGTGCCAATGGGTTGATGTGTGTGTGCACAAATTGGATTGGCCTGACAGGACTCCATTTACAGGGTCAAGCAAACCCATTCAGCATATTCAATTTGTTTTCCCTGCTGACAGAGAGAAAGAGAGAGAGAGAGAGAGAGAGAGAGAGAGAGAGAGAGAAATATGGCAGTCAAGAGCTGGAGAGTCTAGACTTTATCTTTCATCTGGTATCGCTGTGGTGTGGCCAAGAATTGGTTCCAGTAGAGTTTTCCAATTTGCCGTGAGACTTTTTCTTTGGAACTGCATTCTACTGAAGAAATAGACCCTTTTAAAAACAGTGTATTTTGTGGGTGATAACAGAGTAACAGTGACACGTATAAGAAACGTGGTATTGTAAAGTTTGACTCAAAATAAACTCCATTGACCTCCATTGTATTGGGTTGAAGTCAGAAATCTTGGAGACACAAATCTCAATGAAAACCAAAACCATGGTTACACATCAATAGGGATACAGTCACAGCCTCCAGCACCTCTGCCACCAGCCTGATCATTCCTCTGTGTCTCCACCACCAGATCCCCAGCCAACGCCACGGCGAGTCTCCGCTGCCACGCCTGCTGGACCACCTGGGCCTGAGACCCCTTCCACAACCACCTGTCTGTGTTTTAATAATAAATTCCCTTATTTTGTCCCATCCAGTGGACAAAATTTGAAAAAGGCCCCCTAGGGTCCCTTTGCAGTTAAAAAAACTTCATAAAGTACCCTCTTAGGTGCCCTTCCAGTGGACAAATCTTGATAAAGTGCCCTCTAGGGTGCCCCATCCAGTGGACGCAACGTGATAAAGTGTTTTTTTAGGGTGCCCCATCCAGTGGATGCAACGTCATAAAGTGTTTTTTTAGGGAGCCATTCCAGTGGACAAAATGTGAAGTACAGGTCAACATTTCCATTTTCTTGGTGTCACTATATGTCCTTGGATCCAAAGAGCACCTGTGCCTTTCAGTAATTGTATCTGTGAAGTACTCTCCTTAGCCAATCTACTGGCATTTGCTCTTTATACAGTAATAGGCTAATAAGAAGTAAGTTAATAAAATAAAACAAGTCCTACAGATACAAAGTGTCTGAGAGCAGAGGAGTAAGACATTACAAATGTGAAACTCAGCGGTACCCTTTCCCCGGCCGATGCTGATCCGTGCCATTTCAAAGTAGAGTCAGCAAAGTATGACAAATGAGCATTCAATGGCAGTGGAGTCACAGCGGTTTGAAAAGGTTGCACCGTCTCTTCTACCTCAAGTACAGGGATCCGCTCTGCTCGTCTCCTGCTTGTGAATTCTGTCATTGAAATACCAAAGCCCCAACCATCTTCCATGACGTCTGCCCCAGATGAACAGACTTGCTGATTCGTTCGCTCTGAATTAACAAGGCCTGTTTGCTGTGTAGCCATGCAAAGCATTAAATGCAAGCTGTGGATGCTGCTGGCTCATTTGTTCAAATCATCAGCAGGTTGTGATGACCTTTGATTCTGGAGCTACGCTGATCGGCAGCGTTAGACTTGCTCACCTGTGTTTGCACGTGGATGTGTGAGAGATAGGTTGCTGGTATTACTTACAGTTAATTACTCTGTGGGCTACAGCTTAGCTCACCAGCATCGGAGCACACATGCAGAAACACAATCTCAGTCTTTTATTACAAGAGTATAGAGTGTCAACTGCTTCTGCTCGACATGCCTAATGTGTTGAAGAGCTGGGCACAGCACACACAGTTTTAGTACTGTAATGTTAAAGCAACTCAAACATTCACTATAAGTCAGGGAAGATTTTCTCATGATTATCTATTTAAGAGGGGTGAATGTTGACAGTTCTTATTCACAGTTTGGCGTGTTATTGATAATATTAAATGTGACTGCATTCAGTTTTGGGCTACTTTCAGGGTCCTGGTGTCTGGCATGCTGGCTCACTGTCATAGCTTACTGGGACACCTGATGGAACAGTGCCACCCTTAACAAAATCTCTTTTCACTGTGCTTTATCTGCTCTGACAAGTCAAGATCTGCCTGCAGGAGATGGGGCACAAACCTCTGTAACAAATACAACTGGACACTTCCCTTTGTTCCAAAGTAGAATGGTGTGATGCAGAATTGTTCAGACTCAGTACAACCTTGTCCCCCCTCTGATGCAGGTGTATTTATCGCACCTGCATCATGGAGGTCAAGGACAAACTGCACATATGTAACTTTCTATGTGACTGATTCTGTGACCAGAAAAACCCCTTAGCTGCACCACTGATTATCTAGGCGGGTGAATACATGCACATGTTTTAGTACAAAGAGTTTGGTTATGAAACTGTCAAGTTTTTCTAAAGCTTTTAGTTATTTTCAATGTCCGTCACCGTGACAGATTCTGATGTATCAGGATTGGATAAGTCATTAAACGATTTTTCATGGCGGAGTGCTGGGGATGAAACAAATGTGCCTGAGGACAGAAAGCCGCTCTATAGTGGTACTACCTATCATCCTATCACAGTTAATGATCTTATATAGACTTCAACAGATTCATTAACTCGTTGCCATGCACCTTGCACACAGCTGATTAAAAAAAAGAAAAAAACACAAAAAACTGTTGTCCACAAGGGCCGCCAAAATCAACAAACTGAAAGTTCCTTGTCGCTTCTTTAAAGGGTTAAACATAAAGGGATGTTGCGGGGTAGCACTGCATTTGTGAAAAAGTAGTATCAAGCCTTTTGTAGCTCCAGAGGTAGCTGCATGTAATGTGATAAATTGCCTCTAGTGATGTCACTCAGTGGCTAAGTTGCATTGTGGGTAATGTAGGCACCAACATTTTGAAAGGGAAGAAGATTGTGTGGAATAATAAAAAGGGGTATCTCTGTGTATTTTATATTTCTAATTCATTCGGATAACTTGTAAATCTGCAATAACTTTGAAATTACAGGGTCGTTTTCCATCTATCAGCGCCTCGAAAAACACATTAAATTGCCTCTGATTCAGTGTTGTAAGAAAACAAAACTGTATGTTCAGGGAAACAATAGCCCAGACTTTTATCACAGAAACGCTTCACAGTAGAGCAGAAAAAGCCTCAGCATAACATTGTGCCGCTGAAACACAAATCCGGTGTTGATGAAAAACTTTACGGGAGGCCGGGAAAATCCCAGCCTGTTTAGCAATTTGTTGTTTACTTCTCCTTCGACTACATTCACATTATTACATTGCTCTTTCATTATGCCCCTGTAGGAGACCGTAGAGCTGCATCTAATTAACTGTCATTTTTGATTACTTATTACAATCTCGCTCTTATTTTTGCTTTTTGTTGCCACCTTTCATTTGCTTTCATTTGTATTTATGCCTCTGAAGGAGCCCCACGTTGACAAATACTCTGATGGAGACCAGAGTTAAAGTAAGGACATAGCTGTAATGTCATTACATCACAGCTGGCACCCACTCGTAACAGCCATCCATCACTTGACATTGAGAGAGAGAGAGAGTGGGGGGGGTTGTTTTATTAATTCTTCAGGCTGGTAGCTAAAAGGATTGCAGTGGTTGAAAAAAAAAAGAAAAAAAGAAACAACTGAGAAGTGACCGTGTGATGAGGTAGATTTATTCCAATGTAAATAGGCAGGCTTGGCCCGGTGGCAAGGACTTCTGGTAAAGGAGGGATGGAGAGGGGAGGAGGGAGAGGGAGGAGACAGAGAAGAAGAAGCAGAAGTAAGGCGGGGGATAAATGAGGGGTAGACGTGGAAGATTAAGACGAGAGAGGGAGAGAGAGAGAGAGATGTGGGGGCGACAAGGGGAGAGGAAGACAGAAGGGCTGACATTGAGAGAATGAAGAAATCAATGGATGGAAAGAAGGGAAGGGGGACGGTGCAAGGAAAAGCGAGAGAGGACGAGGGAGGACACAGGTAGTGGGGGGAGGGAAGGAAGGAGGCCGACATTGTGGGGAAAACAAGAGGCACAAAGCTTTTAAACACTATGAGTTGGATGAATTTGGGCTGTAAAGAATGGTAAACCGTGTGAGATGGAGGGGAAGAAGGAAAACAATGAAAGAAGGACTAAGATGTAAAGCTTCAGCTGTCAAACATAATGAGCGGAAAAGATGGCTGCGGCAAAGGGGGGAACGATGGAGAAGAAGGGAGGAAGAAGAGGATGGAGAAATGGCACTGAACTTAGACTTTAAAGATAGAGGATGTAAGGCAAAAACACCAGCAGAAGTAGAAGGAGAAGGTGTGGCAGGAAAAGGATGGCGTATAAATGAAGAGGAGGAGAATGCAGGCAGGGAGGAGTCAACAGCGTCCAAACAAAGGAGGCGGAAGAGAGATGGACTACAACTGACAAACACACACCAGTTTACTTCTTACAGTGTGAAAACAGGCCTCATGTCCTCAGACACTAAATCCCAGTCTAGTAGAAAAGGGGATTATCATGATCATCATTAATAAGCAAAATGCCAGGAACCCTAAGCCTTCCTCTATCTAATAAATCCTCCCTGATCCACACAGGAGCATAATTAATATAGACAGCGGGGGGGTAGGAGGTTAGCGCCGACCGAGCACAAGTTAATAAGGAGGGAGTGAAGGAGGTGTGAAAACCTCCTTCACTCCAAAATCACGTATTTTCCATTTTTGGGGAAATTGAAAGTTTACAAGGCATTGAGTGAACATTGTAACTCTGTGAAAATTCATTAACTGTACGTACTGGATATTCAACTTTCTGGATTTTTTAAAGAAAATTTTTTCCCGAGGCTTAGTTTTAGGTGGCAGGAGAATTTCATCTCACACGAGGTCCAAGGGAATAGCGACTTGTCCCCAGCACAGCCGACTGGAATGAACCGGAGCGTGGAACAGGGCCATCTCCAAATGTTAATTGCATAAACAAAAGTGGTGGGGTAAAAAAAAAAAAAAAAAAAAAAGAATAGCACAGCTTGCAAATTATTCCTCCTGGCAACGTCGATGGAAAAATAATGTAATGTAATAATAATGTATTTGTGTATGTGTGTGCATATGTTTGGAGGGTTGTGTATGCCCAAGTGCATGAGAATTAGAAAAAAAAAGTAATTTGTGTTAACTGGCATTTGATGCCATTTAGAAGACCGTGCTGTTAATTTTGCATTCATAGCCTTTTGATTACTAATTGAATGTTCTGTACTTAAATCACTGCCAATCGTTACCATTTCCCGAAGCATTTATGTTTTCCAATTGATTCCAAACTTCTATAAACCACTTTGTTGAAGAGTGAATTACTAATTTAGCTGTCGATAGAGGTAAAGCAATGTTTAGGTTTATATATTGTTCTTTGTCAAAGCTTCATTGCTGTTTTGTGGGAAAGCAGTTGTAAGCAGAGACCGTTAAAGCTGCTGTTAGCGCTGTCATCGCTTTAGCTGACTTCCTGTGTACTTGCAGTTAGCAATCCCTTCCCTCTCTCGAAGTCACCACCCGAACACGCAGCGCTAATCATCAGACAAACAAGATGATCCTGCTCTATGTGCGCTCACAAGCAGACAGGCCCGCCTCTGTATGGAGTTCTCTGTCCTGATTGGATAAAGTGGGCAGGGATACTCTTTTACTGTATCAGCGGGGGGACCAGTAAATAAGTTTCAGGTTCCTTCCTTTGGACTCACCGGCTGTGTTTCTATTTACTTATTCTTTGAACGTATGTTGAAGCGTGGCGTTAGACGAGGTTCGTCAAAATGGCATAAATTAAACAAAACTTTGTCAGCTTTGCAAAAAGTTTTCTACCATCGCTTGATGTGGTTTCTGTCCTTTTTAAGAAAGTGAATAATTAATTAAAACACTTCCTCCGAGTTAGCTCTGACTTAGCAGAAATGTGGCTGACATGACTGATCATCTGTTGCTGCTCTGCTGCCGCAGGAGAAGAAGAAGAAGGAGCTCTGTCCGCTGTCAGCTTCTTCCCAGATATTCCCGGACGACTTCTTGTTTTCCACATTCCATCATAGATGGCCAAGATAGCATGCCAAAAATGTATCTAGATGCTGCTTTGCAACTTCTTCTAATCTGTTTATCAGAGTCATGTGTAATGTTGCCCATACCATCGTTTTCTGGAAAACTGCATTTTTCATCACTCTAGTTTATTCGGTCCAAAACAGTTATGCACAGAACTAACATTTTCTTTTTTGTTTACACTTTATAACAGGCATCATTATTAAAAGGTACATTTATTGTTACTTAAACTTGTTGTTATGGTTATTTCATTGTTAGCAAACAACAAAAGGCTTTATGAATCGTTTATTATGCAATCATAAATCATCAGTTGCAACTTTGTATTGGCCATCCAAATGATGTTTATAAATGAGATACTCAGCACTTATTAACTGTGTACTGAATATTATAAACATCAATTGTTTAATGAACTATAAATGTTATATTTATTAATGATGGTTACTATAAAGTGTTAACCTTTTTTTCTATTTTGCAATATTTCAGAAGTTTGCTTCGAAACCTCTTGACAGCTACCGCTGTAAATGGTAAGATGACTTGATGAGCACTCCACATTAAGACTTGAAGCCCTTCAGTAAAAGCACTTCTGTGCTCTACAACTCCCTGCAGGGAGATTTAAAAAGGCCTCAAATAAATCTTCTTAGTGTTGTTGACCTTGACACATTCTTTAATGATGACAGCAATGCTTTTTGGCTGAAATCTCTCCTTCTGTAAGTTGAAATCAGTTGAGAGTCAGATAAAAGATGCAACAGAGCACGGAGGTCAAGGTCAGCATCTTTATCGGAGCCGAACCGAGAGACACATGAAACACTAGGAAGTGCTCGCGGAGCTCCTGGATCCACACGAATAATGGTAGGAGGTCAAAGGCCAAGACATCTTTAAACATTCCAATACAGGATTTTGTAGTTAATCTTCATGCACGTTTTCACGAGTGCTGCAGGGGGTTTGTACATCAGTCAGAACACCATTTTCCATTTGCCTGCTTCCAGTTTTCTGTCTCCTCATGTAATTTGTATTACTCTTTGGACCAATAAGAGCCAAACTACTTTAGAAGTGTTGCTTTATGTTTGCTTGATAGTGGCTGTGAAGTTCTGAAGTATTCATAATGATATGCTGACCTGTGCAAGTCAATAATGTAGGAGTCAGAGCCAGTGTGCCCTGACAATATGTCTGTTAAACTGAGAGATTCTTAAGAAGGAGAATTAAAGGGTGAGTTAAAGAGATTTTTTTTTTTTTTTCGCTTAACCATGAGAGGTTTTTATCTCTAGGAAAGAATGAGTGTTCGGGAGAGCTCGTAAGACTAAAATTCGCTTGTGATCTACTGTGGTGGTCATGGCAGTAGTCCCCAAACATGCATATATCTTGTAACTATTAGTACTGAACCACAGCCACTGGAGTCTGTTTTTATTCCAACAAGACGTCACTCTAGGGGTCACACAGGACTATTTGCTTCTTTATCACTGGTTGGAGTAGTCTTAATGTTTCATCACAATACCCCCGACACAATATCTAATATACTTTTGCGCACCCGCATGCACAAACACACACACGCACATGCGCACAGCCCCCTCCTCCACCAGCCCACCGGGCTCGCTGAGAGCCTTGATTAAAATTTCCGCCATGTTCTGCTTCAGCTGGTGGCATGGTGAATGATGTGTGTCTGCTCACAGATGGAGCTCTCTCTCACACACACAAACGCACACACACACACACACACACACACACACACACACACACACACACACACACACATGCAAACATACACCTGTCAGAAATCTTCAGGTGTGTCAAATTCCTCATCTGCATGAGAAAATGGGAAAACACCCCCAATAAATATGCCTTCCCCGTTGTCCACTGGACTGTAGAGCGAGACTATGGAAATCAGCTTTTCTCTTCACAGGCCAGGTAAATGGATAAAAGAAAGGTGACTTTTGTCTCTTGCATGTATGGATGAGGTCAGGAAGGCTTCACGGTGCGGGCTGGGGAGCATGGCATGAAAAATATTTTTGTCCATTCCTGCTGAAAGTCGCTCTGAATAAAAGCATCACCAGAATATATGCACAGTATTTTGCACTGCATGCGCGCAATGGAAAAATATATGACATTGATTAAACGAGGCATTTTGCTGCTGCTGCGGAGTCAAACCTCAGCATGTCACTGATAAAAATTACCCTCCTACAGTAAACATTACTGGGTGAATGTCATTACTCAACACAACAGACAGTTCCCCCGAGGGCTATCGATACTACTGTATATGATACAGCAGCCTCTCTGCTATTTAGATCCTTAAAGGGTCATTTCAACAATCTTTACACATTAAAGTCTGTTTACGGGTTGTGGGGAGTTCTGCTGAATTTGTGAAAAGTAGAATCATGCTTTTTGTTGCTCCAGAGGAACAGCATGTGATCTGATAAACTGCCTCCAGTGATGTCATCCAGTGGGTATGTTGCATTCTGGGTAAAGTAAGCACCAGGTTTTGAAAAGAAAGAAGATTGCGTGGAATGATACAGGTGACATCTCTCATTCTGCAGTTGATTTAGTCCAACAGTGAGTGGACTGCTTTTTTAAAACCAGGCACCTACATTCCCCATAATGCAACTTAGCCACCGAATGATATCACTGGAGGCAGTCTATCAGATTACATGCAGCTTCTTATGGAGCCACAAAAAGCATATACTTCTTTTTTCACATCTGCAGCAGTACTCCCCAAAACCTGTTAACACACTTTTATGTGTGGATTTGGTGGGGCTACCCTTTAAACCGATTTAATTCAACAAGAATTTCTAGCCTGACCGAATAGAAAGCCCCAAAACTGCCACACTGAGTAGTTTGTGGTCAGACAAGAGAGTCTGCGGTGATGGACCGTGAAAATTACAGTGGCAGGGAGGGGAAACTGCTGATTATGAGTTCATTAAATGAAAATTTAACTAGTCAAATGAAATAACTATTTGAGAGCCACCAATCTCACTTTTTACAATTAATTATTGGTGCCCTTCACTCGAGACTTTGGTGGAAAACCGTCTAAAGGAGTGAAATCAGCAGATCACACACCCTGAGCTGGATTTTAATAGAATTTATTGACAATGAAAAAAAAAGAGGAAGAAAAAAAGAGAAAAGACATGAATGATTGGCTGAGAGGGAAGACTGTGAGGTTACGGATGAGTTTCTCTCCCTCCGTCTCTCTATCCGTCTCTGTCTACGTCCCCATCGGGAATGTTTCATTTGGAATTAATGGCAGCCGCTTCACTGCCCGTGTTGCAATTGCGTTGTACGACGTTAGGTGGGTTTCATTCATTTTTCTCAGCGCACAGCCACGCAGGATAGTGCAACATTTAAGTCTGAAGAATACTGGAAATGCACTTACAGTATATGATTAACACAGTCAAGTGAGACTGTAATATCCTCAACAGCTAGGAGATAAGGCAGATAATATTCACCGCAGTAGATTCAATACAACTCATAATGTGCAGGAGAAGAAACCGCAGTCATTAGATAACATTTCTATTAATGGATTTCCTCTACTAAGCCATCTTCTTCCTCTGCTGCTGTCTGTTGTTACTAAGGGCCCCATCCAACCTATCTCTCTGTCCCTTCACTCTGCTTTTTGTCTCTAGGAATATTACTATTCAAGTCACACCCAGTAGCTTCTGCATGCCTCTGATCTTCTCTCAGCTATTTCTTTCTACTTAATATATTTTTTCTGTATTGCTTGCTCTTGCCTTTTGTTCCTCCAAGTCGCAGTTTTAACGCGATCGCCCGTCCTTCTATCGGCGTTTGACCTTTAATAGTCTTAGTACAGTCATGTCCGTTTTTCAGCATGAAGGTGGTTTTCTATAAAGCTTACATTTAAAGATGGATTGACTTTGCTCAGCAAGACAGCAAATATTTTTTTTTAAACATACAGTATGTTCAGTTGTTTCATGTTTAATGACCCGTTTACTCACAAAATAGCTTCTAGGGAGGGAAAACAAGAGATGAGCACTGCAGATTATGCAACATAGCTTCAAGTGAATCACTGGTACACATTAAAAAACACTGGGTTAAGAATTGACCCGTCGTGGGGTCTTTATAGCATTGATGCAGCACTGGGTTGACTTGACCCAGTGCAGATGATGCGTTTTAATCCAGTGTCGGTGTTACTTTGCATCACAGCTGGATTCCTGGATCAAAATCAACATCTGTTTGGCCATTTTCTACCCATTGGTACAAGGTCAAATTCAGCCAATATTGTGTCTGTGCAGCCCAATGACCTGACTTTAATAGCTGGGGATGAATTGGATGGTGCTGGATGACAACCGAGAAGGCTTGCTAGCCAGTGACTGCAGTTCGAGACTGCGCTTTCAACATTTGTACGTGTGAAACCACTGGATATTTTTAATGAGATCTCCACTTCTGTTCCTGAAGATGAAAACCAGATACTTTTTTACTTTTTTTTGACAGGAAGTTGTGACATCTCCTGCCATCGTTGTGGCGATACAACCGGGTGTTTTTAATGTGACCCTAGGCCAAAACATAATCTATTCCTATCCCTAACAAAGTGCTTTTTGTGCCTAAACCTAACCACAGTATCCACAGTGTTTGTTATTAATTACCAATAGTTAAAATATATTTTACATTCTGTATTTTCCAAACTCTCCATAATGTTTACTGTAAAAAAAAAAAAAAAAAATGTCAGAAAAGGTCATCTGTGGAAACAGCTTAGTACGATCAATATTTATGTTTATTATTCGGTGGTGACCTCTAGTGGTTGTTATTGATGGGAGAAAAAGGGGGAAGTCAGGTGATGCAGTATGAGGAGGGACTACATTCACATTTGGAGGAGGCTGAGGTGGATGAATGGGTCAAACAAAAACAGCACTTTCAACCAGCAGACAACTGTCAGACCAAAAGTCCACTGTGAGTAGGTTGTGATGTAACTTTTACTTTTAACCACAACCATGAAGTTTTTTGTGAACCTAACCAAACTGTTACAATTCCACTCATATTCAAAATGGTCATATATGTCATTTTGAGAGTCACTGTCAATCAGCTTAATCGATTGTTAAGGTATGAGGAGATGAATGCAATTTTCATCCTTTCATCCAGTCTCTTTCTTACCTTTCTCTATTTCTGATTATGTGAGAAATCCTTCGAGGGCCAGACTTGCTTACAAGTCCTTAAAATTCACTTCATCACATTTTCCTTCCATTTCATTTATCCTGTCATTTCTTTATCCTGTCTTGTTGCTTTTTTTTCTCATGACAGTGCGTGGATTCTACTGAGGAAAGATGTGAAACTGGTAACACACTGCTGCAGTAAATGCTGTTTCTACCCTTTCATTCCTCATTCCACCCATTCCATTCTGTTACTCCGTCATCTCTCTGTCTCCTCCTCTCCTCTTTTGTCTGTTCATGTGGAGGTGGAGGTCAGGACCCTTTGTTCACATGGTTTATTTTTTGCTGGCGAGATAAAACTACAGTTTATTTCTGACCCTTTAAGTATGCGTGATGGTAACGTTCTGCAGCCCACGTATTGCACCGAACTTAGTGCACACAATAGTGCTTGATTTGCCTTCATTAATGCAAAAGTACGACAAAGTACACACACACACACACACACACACATACACGCACAAAAAAAAAAATCCTCATTAGCGTTGATGAAGACGGATAGTCGACAGTAGGAGATGAGCGAGCTTGTGTTTGGACGATATCCAGCTCAAAATCTCAACAGAGAAATAAGTGGCACCTGCTCCACCCTTATTAAAAAACTGTGTGGGTGCCCTTGAGCAAGACACTTACCTCCCCCCAGCTGTTTAGGGGCCAACGAGCAGAGGACTGCTGTTGTGTTGGGTTGCTTCAAGGTGAGTGGGTGTTAGGTTGTATAAATTCGAAGCAGCGCTGCTTAAAAAACTCTGGCATACTAAGTTGCTCTCTTGGCCTCCCTTGAGTTTAGAAACACAAGCATCCACATTATAAAAAGACTGTATTACCATCTTCCAAACCAATACGTGTCGATTAATTTGGTGTGTAAAATAAATACTATGCTGACAGTCTATGAGGGGCATATGCTCATGATGGATGCAAAATGTAAGAGGTGTCTGCCAGGTGGGATGACATGTGACCTTAATGAAGATGGAAGTTGACTGACTTCATTACTGTCATCGCTCCCCACTTTGTTACCCTCCAGTGAGCATTTAAGCACAAACACACACACAAACTGGTTTGTGATAAGTTTACCTTAACAGAGGCTGCCACTTATTGTTATCTCATGAAACACACACACACACACACACACACACAAAGTGTGAGTCACGGATTACAGCCTTACTGAGGCGTATAAAAACACATCTCTCTCCTCCCACCCAGCTAGCTGGCATACTGTTACACATCACAAGAGCCCCATGTCAAAACCACAGAAAGGCCTCGAGCTGCCTCACAGCTCGTGGATGTGTGTGTGTGTGTGTTCGCTGCTTGCTGATGCTTTAACTGTTTTTAACGGTGAGCACGACAGCTATCAGTGCTCATCTCAGTGTGCATCCTGTGCACCCTGTGTGCGAGACGGTAATTGCACTTGAACTGAATGCTCAGGTTGGACCACCCCGTCAGGAGCTCCAGCCACCAAACGTAAATAAAGTTCATGCGGATTGCATTTTTCTTGTTTTTGGCACGTTGTGGCTCAGGTGTTATTTTAGCATCAACCCCGCTGAGAGACACTTCGTTAATAAATAGCTCTGAGAGTTTGTGTTTTAGTGTGTGTGTGTGTGTGTGTGTGTGTGTGTGTGTGCGTTTGCATCATGCAGGTTCAAGAGTATCCAGATTCAAGCTCACGGGTTGGCACGAATCCACATAGATAAACTATCCTTGAGCAAAACACAGAGGCAGTTGCAGCTCCTGGGGGCTGCTCTGTGGTTGATCTTGACCTTTGACCTCCGTGCAGAGGAGTGTAAGAGAAAACAGAATGTGCTTAATATATCACCCGTGGGCTAAAATAAAGAATCTCGCTCATTACATAATCTAAATGTTGAATGGCGTCAGTGCAGAGTGGACCCTTAGGAAACGATGAAAACCTTCACAATCCCCCTCAGCAAATTAGACAGCAATAAAATATACACACATGTTATTCTGTGTGCGAACAGGTGCTGCCATTTTAGAGGTGAAACTTTTTACGGCACCCGGTGTGCACATCAGTAAATTTGGGCAGCATCTGAGGGTTTTTATTTCTTTTTTAACGGCCTCCTTTAAAATTCTTCAAGGGCACGTGTGGAACAGTTTAATAACCAGAGGGATGGAACACACGACATACACTTTTCAAAAAAGATGTGGCTCGGTTGTCGATAAAGTGAATGGCCACAGAACGGTCCAAGGTTATGGACGACAGAGACAGCACATTTCCTCCTGTTCCATTTTCCCGCTCCGTTTGTGGGGATGACACAGAGTATGTCTGAATCTGAGCAGGGGATTTTAAAGTTGGGAGAACAATTGCAGCCAGGGTGTTGCTTTTTATCTCTTTTTGTAAAGAAAGCATACATACATACATACATACATACATACAGAATGCCTGCGCTACAAAGTTAACAGTGATATCATACTGCAGATCTGATCAAGCTGTGATGCTGACAAAGGCTCTATGGACTGTGGCCAAAATGAGGTCCGAGTTAAAAAAACATCTGCGACAGCTTTTTCGAGATCATGGCAGTCAATGAGTCATGTAACTGACTTTCATTAAAAATATAACAGAATTTCATTTGATTGAAAGATTGTAAGCCGAAAGAAATGCTGCCAGACGGAGAAATCTTTTTGAACGTCCCTTTCAAGAAGACACACTCCTCTCTCAAAAGAGGAGTGTGTGAAGTGACCGAAAACCTAATAAAGGGATGCCCATTACCGGAGCTATTACCATGGTGAAAGCCCTGGAAAATGGCAATGAGCTGAATTTACTTCAGACTATCTTTGAGATTGTAATTGGTATCAGAAAGAAGACACTTTTAAAGGTGAGTATTTGTGTTACTTATTGTGTCTTGCAAATGCCACAAACACATTCTGTATGTCTGCCCAGTTGTTTCCTTCAAAGTTGTTCTTTTGTTCCGGAGGTCACAATCAATGTGGTCTTCTATCTGAACCGGTATGACAATCGATGGACTCTGTCCTTGACTGGCGTAAATGTGCCAGCTGACATCAATGCCTTTTTTGGTAAATATGAAATTAACTGACAGGGATCCTAAATGAGGCCCGAATCCAATCATGGCTCATCCTATAAGAGTCAACATGTAGCGCCTGCAAATGAAGATTCGGTTTAATAGTTCACAGACCTTTCGGCCCGCCCTGCTGAGAGTCTTGCTACCCGACAGCTTCCGAGTTGTCAGTGATTAGCACTGGCCGTGTTTGCTGCCAGCTTCGGTGGCTGGCTACTATGGAATCCAACAGAGAGAGACATCTGGAGCCAGGCCGTCAGGGCACCATAGCAGTACGGGTCAGGATTGTAGGGGTAATGGCCTTGATCGCAGACGTCCAAAGGAGGAGTGTGTTTGGCCGGTGTGATGATGCAACCCTTTTCTTTCACCACCACTGCCCACCCATAGATACCCAGCACCAGAACATAGGGGTCCATCATGTGGAGAATACTCATTAGTGTGTTCATCAAAACATCACTTGAGCTGAGTGAAGCTAATTGGTACTCAGGCCTTTAAATGGTGGAAAGTATCCTCTCGGCGTGTTTTAGGAAGAGAGAGAGGAAAACAGAGACGTGCAAGTGAGAGAATGAGCAGAGGAAGAGATAGAAAATGATAATGACAAATTCACTACACTTACTGCACAGAGGAACTGAACATTTACTGCCCACAAATGGCCCATCCACCATTTACACCTTACCACATTCACTTCAGGCGCCACATTAAGACATCTGAACTGGCTTCTGGGAAGCTATATCTTAGGCTCCCTTCCAGTAAGTCTTGATGCATTGAAAACCAACATGAACACTTTCTGGAAGGCAAACCTGGAGGACAGTCAGAGCATTACCCCCAAATTCCACTACAGCCACCGAGGAAATGCTCACTGTGAAATCCATAAAAGCTGCTGCGCTGCCCGTCGCAGCGTGTCCGATGGAAGCTCAGACGGTGCCAGGTTTAGATTCCCGGTGGTTGACACAGATGCTCTTCCTCGTGTAGTGCATTTAATTAGGCTGAAATTAGAAAGTGCTTAGAGAACACAAACCTCAGTAAACACTGAACAGGTCTCCAAGATGGTGTCGCACCGTAAGACATTATTCAAGAAATGTAGATTTTTGTAGGATGAACAGAATTATTTCAGTACATCTCTTTTAGATTTAGTATAAAGTCCTCGAAGTCGATGAGCATGACAATCTCAAATGTCAGAATTAAAGTCTAATCCAACGTGTCTCTGACCAAAAGCTGTTTGAGTTGCAGATTGTTTGGCAATCCATTTCTAGACCTCGTGCTGAGCCACAAAACATTAGCAAAGGTCGTGTGAAAACATAACCCCTTCCGCACGAATAATTAAGGTTATATTGGTTGCTCCCAAGCTTATTGGCTCATGTAATCAATATCAACCCACAGAGGATGTGTTGTTTAATTAATTGGAACATTTCCTTTCAACGTTATTAAGCATTTTCCAAAAAAATACATAATCACAGCAGACAACTCGGGTTTGTGTCTGTCTGAGTAGAGCTTTTTGCTTACATTTGCTCACAATGGGACAAATATCGGCTTATTAAACTGAGGAGGACACTCAGACTGCTGAAAAAGAAAAAAAGAAAAAAAACCCTAAAGGGGACCATATGGAATGATAAATTACAGGGCCGTTATTTTCTTAAAAGAGCCCCATAATGAAACACTCTGCTCTTTGTCCTGGGAACACCTATGGTAGTACTTAATAAATGAACCACTTGTGATGTACTTAAATTGGCTATCCAGACGCACAAAGGAGCCTCTAAGGAGGGCATACGTCTCTCAACACAGGATAAAGCCATCTCTGATACTTTGCATTTGACATCTGCAGGTCAAACAAGAAGACGGGAGCGTGGGGAGTGGAGAGAGCGAGGAGGACCAGGACAGGAAGGAGAGGAGGAGATTGAGAGTGAGGAGAGGAGGAGATTAGACAGCTTAAAGTCTTCAGACTGGAGTCTGGGGAGGTGAGGTCGTCTCGAGAGTCGCAGGGCGAGCGAGGAGAAGGGGGGGGGGGAGAGTTGAGGGGGAGGAGGAGGAGTGTGAACAGGAATCCATTATGGCATCCAGTAAGCTCACTCTCTTCTCTCCTGCCTCCTGGACTCAATACACAGACACACTCCCATAGTGTAACTTTCCCAGAGGATTCAGTAGACCAATTCTCTGTATTGATTTTGATGGAGACCTGAGCAGCTGCTGAGAAAGACTCACTTCAGACTGAGTGGACCTAAGCTTTAACACAGAGAGACATGCCGAGCCGTGCTGTGTGCGAGTGTAAGTGTCAAGAAGAAAAAAGAGAAATTGAGGCTATCTGTGGCTTCTGCTGTGTGTGTGTGTGTTTGTGTGAGTGTGCGTCAATACATTCGAGGGTGCGAAGACAATTGCACTAAAGTAGAAGTGGGACCAAGCGGTGCCTCTGTGTTAAGTGAAGTCAGTGCCATTTAAACAGGCAGATGTGACATTTGATACAGCGAAAGGAGGATGTGTGTGTGTGTGTGTGTGTGTGTGTGTGTGTGCATGTGGGGGGGGGGCAAGTAGGCAAATAGGCACACACTTGCACGCTGACTGCAGCTCGCACCGCAGACAGGAGTATTTGCACATTTACAAATGTGATATTTGAGCTGAGGCTGAGGAATAAATGGAACCACTTACACACTACAAGTGAGATGTTCCTACGCAAAGGCGGCGTAAAAATAACTGCCACACTATTCAGATTTGTAGTAGATTAGCTTCTATTTCTGGATGCTTAAAAGACGAGACAAAGGCGTTAACAGCTGAGGAGAGCGGCAAATTCATCCTGCACATTGCAAGGCTGTGATGTGCTCAGACATGGGAGGTTTCTGACTAATGGGCTGGTAAATAATGCAAATGCAGAGTGTGTTCTTCGCTTTCCACGACAACCACCCTGAATATGCGAGGTCAGGTTAAGTCACTGATTTTGTAAAACAAAGCATTTCCAGAGGGAGACAACACTGAGGGTTGACCACAAGTGCATTATGGGTAAATGTGGCCCAGGAGGTTGAGTCTATTCATTGCAGGGTTGGTTCCGTGTTTTAAAATCTCCTTGAGCAAGATATGGGAGCATTGTTGTGTGTGAAAGAGGTGAATTCAGGTAAAAAAAACTGACCCTTTAGAAGGATAGCGGTATTAAATATGTTAAATGATTCATTCTCAGAGTTGTTTTTTATTAACAAATAAATGCTTGTCAAGTGGATGGATGTTCCTTCTGTTGATTATCGAGAGCTAAATGTCTGTTTATTCTTACTGATTCTCCAAATTGCCATCACAGCTATTATGAACATCTCTCATTAAAGTTAAAAAAAATGTTTTTTCAAAAATTAGCAATTGCAGAGATTTCCTGATTATCTCTCCTTGGCTTGATTAATCACGTACTTGAAATGCAAAAACAAATTAATTTAGTTTTTTAAGCTTTTCTGCTCCCCATTTCAGATTACACATCTGATGTTTCCTTGACTTATTTCCATTGTCATGTTCAATTTAATCTTACCAATTTAAGTTTTTCAGTCTTTCAGCATTTCAATTCAAGCTTTATGCATTGAGAATTTACTTTTGCAATTCAACTTAACTTTTTAATTAAAGCCCTAGAAGTGTCATTTTCTATTTGGACTTTAAATTGTAATTATGACCAAAATTCATGCAGAGGTTTCTCTCTGGAGAAACAGGAGCTGCGAATTTCTGAACAAACACTTCTGACTGAATTGATGATTTATGAACGCACCCGCATTTCTAGCTGAATAACGAGCGACCCTAATGTATACTTTTAATCATCGTCTCATGTTTGTATAGTTAACTCAGTGTGAAATCTTTGCTGCTGCCATACGTGGCATACATACCTGAGGTGTATGAGGAAATGAGACATGAACTATGAGCTATGCAGTCTTTTCATTTCTGCAGCTGCAAGTATGTAAGGCGCTCCCCCTAGATCCTCGTGTTTCCGTCCTTACATGCAAAAGACTTGTTGCGCTAGTGGCAACGAGCATCTCCGTCATCAACTCTAGTGATGTAACCAGTTAACCAGACGTTTGATTGCATTGTCATCAGAGTGGGAGAGCTGCCCCGCCCAGGCTCGTGAGAAATACTGCTACCTAGAAGATCTCTCTTCTCCAAATCCAAATTTTACTACCACCCCTATTTCCACCTCTTATTACAATGACCTTAACATAAGGCTTTTATAGAAAACAGTCAAACAGAATTCATTTGAATCAAGGTTAAATTGTATTTCATCCAAAGATTTTGAAAAAAAAACGTCAACTCACTCAGCCTGGTGCAATTGCCAACATTAAGGCAGCATCCTAGACTGAAGAGGCGCGCTCGGGACTGCTCATTTAAAGAAGGACCAACAAACAAAGGCATTCCCTCGGTGTAGATGTTTTCAAGCTGCTGCGAGACAGAAGATAAAATCTGCATGGGTGCACTGGCCCTCTTACTTCCCCCCTCAGGGCCCGGCTGAGTCACACAGCACTAACCCTGAGATTTCAACAAATTTGCTGCTTGGCAAACCACTCCAGCTTACCTTCTCTCCGAGGGCAAGGCCGCCTCTTTACCTCATCTGCCAAAATGATAGTGAAGAAATGGATTTGTGTCTGCTTTTACACATTTCTTCACACATAAAAACACTCCCCTGACCTTTATTCCAGACTACACTGGACAATTGTTTTAACATTACACACTATACATATTAAGTGGAGGTCTCTCCATCTTTCCTGCATTCTGGTGATTTCTTTAGGCATCAACGTGTGCATTCCCAAAATCTATATATAGTGAAAAGGTCATTATGTGAAAGAAAAAATGATTTCAGTCGCAGGTGATTCAAAATAGTAAGGAATATATTGAAGGAAGTCTCTAAGGCAAGTGTTTCTTCTAAATAAAAGTCCCTAGCTACTTTGTCATTTTTATTGGGGGCTCAAATGCACCTCTTCTAAATATAGAGGGGCAAGTGTCCTCTCGCATTGGATGTTTGGTCACTTGTAACTTCAAACCGGAAAGATTTTTTCTTTTTGGGTGTTAATCACAAAAAAAAAGACATGACCCTTACCTAAACTTAACCAAGTAATCTTGACACCTAAAGATAACTACATGGTAAAAGTAATTTCTTTTGATACCTGAAAACAATAAGGAAAAGACAAAGTTTAAAAATCTAAATTTAGCTAAAACATTATGACCATACACGGGACAAAGACTCTCATCACCCTCATAAAAGTCCCCTGCAAGATCCATTCATCCAGCATGACTTGCTATGCACTTAGCCTTTATCACACAGTATATAACCTGGCTTCCCACAAGCGTTCCAGCTAAAAAATCTCTCATATAACCACTCAAATGGTCCTGCAGGGAAGTTTAATTACCTCCATACACATAGGTGTGAGACAAAGTACATGAATTAAAGGAAAGCAAGACATATTTAGTGAGACCCTGAAATCTATGACAAAGAGATGAAGACCAGGATACTACTTACTTTGATAATCATTACGTGACTCGTCTGCACTCATTTTGGTTTTGGCATAGGTGAAATTGCATTACGTCACTCCTGTGTGCGCACACACACACACACACACGCACACACACACACAGATACACACCTGAGCGCCATATGGAGGCGCAGTGGTTACAGTGAGTTACATCAGACAGGTAAGCCAAACCAGTGAGCCAGCTGGACTGCAAACAAACACTGACTTCATATCGTGGGCCTCTGCCAAACGATAAACTGAATTATACGATGAGTAATTTCAGCCCAGGAAGTGAATGCATTAAACAGCCGGCATTTAAGAAGCAGTGCAGACCAACATGAAGAGCTGTCGGTGCTGTGTTGAACTTAAAGCTATTGTGATTATCAGCTTAATCAAGTGCAGTGGGTTTCAAACACAGGTGCATAAAGGCAGCAGGTGAAGGGGGTAGGACACATCAGTGATCTGAAGTGCGTTAGAAAGGAAAATCTGTGTTTTGTTGTCTCACTGCGACATATGGCAGTCATTTGGTCTTTCAACACGCGAGGCTTGAATTGGAGGCATTAAAAGAAAATGGTGCGCCCTGAGCTTATTTTCCAACCCGAAATCTATCCAGTGACTTTATGTGACCCCTAAAGTGGTTCACTGACTTTTCAATGTCCTCTCCTGATATTCCTCGGCATGGTTCCATAATGATATCTATTTTCTTCTCTTTTCAACACCTGACCTGGCGGCGGCATTCCTGCACGGATCAAAACCCTCTCCATCTCCTCTCTTGTCTCTTCTCGCACATCGTAGGACATTTTACAGTAACCTTTACTTGTCCTGTCACACCGCCGAGCTCCCCGTCACAACAGAATGAGCGCAGTTCGCCCCTGTAACAAGAGTCTGGCAACAACAGTAATCCAGTCCAATAAACGTGCGATGTGAGGCCGTTGTTAAACATGACAAATGATAACAAGGGAAGCCGTCGTATTAATATAACATTAAAGACAATATGCCAGACTAAGATGGAGCTGACAGCAGCTGGCAGTCATTAGCCATTTTAATCCCTCCAAAAGACGGTTTGGTAAAAAAGAGTCTTATGTCGGTTTAAAATAATAACACACTCACCCATCAGCATTTCATGAAACAGCTCAGTGATCATAGAATGAATTTGGCAATCAAAGTGGTTATGTACTGCATGAGCAAGCACTGTAGACCAGTGGATCCCAAACTATTCAGAACCATGGCATGCCATCACAGGAATTTCTTTCCACTGTGCAGGCTGATTTTTTACTTCTTCTGGCAGGCAAAACGCAAAGCATGTTGTCACGATGTGGCAACCGTGAGCTGATATGTGGTTAGCCGGGTAAAAGCTGCATATTTAACAGGGTTTTAAACACTGCGCTTTTAAATGTGGGTTCACATGAAAGTCACCTTGTTGCTAGGAAAACAAGGCTGCTATCTAAATGAATGGGTAGAGAGCCAGAACTTCAACTTTGCCCTTTAAATAGGGTTTAAAAACATCTTTTCCCCCACGGGTTATACTTCTACTGCACATACGCACGGTTTCACAGCAGAAACTTCTTTTACGGCTCTATGCTGAGCGCCACCATCAGCTCGTCCTACCAGAGAACTTGAAAAAATGTGTGGTTAACATCTAATGTTTGAACAAACCTCTCCTTTCGTGTTAATCCTGTGCATTAGTGTGATGTCCTCCTATTCCAAGAGTCCTGCAACAAATTAAGTGAAACTGCCGTGAATCTCAACTGTGTACTCATGTCAGTGGAACGCCGCGATTGGCTGATAGCTTTCCCTGTTCGGCTGTGGTAAAGAACGCAGTTGGCTTCTGACGTCATACAACCACCACTTTGGGTGGCTTTGAGTGATTTGTCTCCTCTCTTACGATGTCCCTTCCACAGCACTCACTATGAGAATCACTGCTAAGACCAGAGGGACTTGGGGATTGTCACGGGGGAGGTTAGGATGGAGAGAAGTAAAGCAAGGATATTGTGAGAGTTTGCAAAAGAGCTAGCATGAAAGTCACAACATTTTCTTCAGTATCAATGTTATTTAGTGATAGTTGTCTGTGGAGCAATTTTTGGCTAAAACCAGGGTTTAAGGCGTTTTGCACAGCACAATTCATCAATGAATCCATAGCAACACTTCCTGTTTAAATCCCCCAAAGCATTATGGGTAGTTTCACAATTTAGAGCATACTCGTCTATCAAATAGAGGTAAAAAGTAGAATAGTTACAAGAGTAACAAAGTACATTGATATGGTTTGTCATATCGCACTATCAATCTTCTAAGGTTTTTTATCCTTGCTGACAAAATGATGGCACTGATGTCTCTCTGGAGAGGTTCTGTTGTTTAGATTAGATTAGATGGGCTTTACTTATCCCACAACGGGGAAATTCACTTGTTACAGCAGCTTAAGATGCAGTACAGGAAAAACAATCAGACAAATATGCATGAAGTTAAAAAGAAAATAAATAGAAAAATTAATAAAAAAAACAAACAAGAGAGTGGAAAGTGATTGTTCAGGTAGTGCTTGAGTTAAAAAGTCTGATGGCTGTGGGGATAAATGATCTGCGGTACTGCTCCTTCTTACTCGGAGGGTGTAAGAGCCTGCTGCTAAAAGAGCTGCTCAACGGTAAACACAACTAGACCAGAGCATTATACTGATCAATGATGTGGATTAAAAGCAAACAATATGGCTTCATGATCGTTGTTTCTAAGATTCAGAAATCCCAAACAGCTAGCTTTAAGTGACCCTACATTATCAGGTTTGTGCAGCTCACATCAATCATTCACTTATGTATGTCGGGTGGTGAAAAAACTGTTCAAAATAAACAACAACAAAGAAAAAAAGAAGTCTAATCTAAAGATTTTGGTGTTAAGAGGTAATTCCGGTTTCTGCCATTGGACCCAGCCCATGTGGCACGTTTTTAGCAAGCGCGCGGGAGTGATTTGACAGGTGAGGGCACTCGTTCATTTTCTGAGACATCCTGCATTGATCATGACAGCCAATGGATGTCCACCTTCACCTCTGGGACAACCAATCATATGTTCTCACCTGAGTCACAAAGGGGGGCCAATGGGCTTCTAAAGAGCCGGGCATCAATAAAGTCATGCGGGGGCCTCTGGGTAAATGAGTTTAGCGGTGATTAATGAGATAGCACTTTAATGGGATACTGACACACTATTGGCTGAACGTCAGACAGGGAAACACCAATCACATTGCAAGGAATGTGGGTACTCAGTCTCATCCCCTGCCCTGATAAGATGCGGGTGAGTCACAAAGATTGAGTGGGGGAAATAGAGAGAACAAAAGTGAGGCTTTTAGAGAGAAAATAAGAGGGGAGAGGAGGAAGTGGAAACAATGAGGGTTGGAGCTGTGAGTGTGGCACCGAGTTCCGTCGAGCAATGCAGGAAATCAAAGAATTGGAGTGCACCTGAACTGATGAGAGTCTTCCTCTCTATGGCTTCACTTTGTCTCTTAATCACACACATACACGCACACACACACACACACACACACACACACACACACACACACACTATTTTGAAACTCTAAAAATCTACACATTTCTTCGCATACACTTCCTTCTTAAGTTTTGCGTGTTTGTATTTGCACATAATTTCTTCATCTGATGTAAAAGGGAACACTGAGTTCATATGTGCAGCCTGTGTGTATTTCTGTGTGTGTGTGTGTGCGCATGTCTCAATTCATGTATGTACATAAATGTACATCTTTGAGTGTGCATACAGTATGTGTGTGTGTATGTGTGTGTAGTCCCAATGTAACTGACTGTGGTGTTTTATTCCATTTGAAGCTGTTTATGCTGCCTGGTTAAAGTTTGATGAGACCTCTGCTAGTAAATGAACACAGTTAGGAATTTGGAGAGACGCATTGCGGAAAATATATCAAGTCTGTGTGAGTGTGTGTGTGTGTGTGTGTGTGTGTCTGCCTCGCTGTCAAAATTTTGCTCCAACCAGAACAAAACTGAATACAGTTTGTTTGTTTGTTTGTTTGTTAGAGTGCAACGGGAAGCACACATGTAGCCCTGGCTGTCTGAGATACATGTGTCTATGCATGTGCTTGGTTGATGAACCTATAGGCTACATGGTGAGTTTGAGCATGTTTGTGTGCGTCCATGGCGGAAATGAGAGTGTGTGAGATTGGCATGTAATTATCAGAGTGTCAGCTCAGTGATACTCTGCTGGGTCATTCATCCTCTGACTGTCATCACTGCGCTCCCTCCAGGACTCCACTATCCTGAAGTTAGTATAAGTGTACGTGTGTGTGTGTTTCTGTGTGTGTGTCTGTGTGTGTATGTAGGCATCTATATGACTCCACTATAAAATTCCAAGTGCAGAAGTCCTTGAGGGAAAAAAATCGGAGGGTGATGTCCAGCTTTACATCAAAGCTGTCAGCGTCCTTGCTGGGGTAGGGGTGAACTGGGACAAAAAAAAAAAACGGCCCTGGACCAGTCCACCACAGCCAGCCCAAAGACACTCCTGTGCATAATCATAGTGGGCTGACAGCGCATCGCTCCGTTTTTTTTTTTTGTGTGTAATGGGCTGCTCAAGCGGCCCACAGAGGCCCGATGGTCAGTCTGAATACGTGCTGGAGAGAGGACTAACATCACATCACAACTCGCATTTGGACTTAAGTTTGACAGAGTTTGTAAAGTCACATCACACTGGATAATAATGGAACAGTGATTGTTTGGGGTTTAGCACGAGGTATCTTTCACCACCACCGATTGGTTAGTCGCCACCCGCAAGTAACGAGCCCCAACACTGCCTGTGAAGAGTAAAGACACATTGAGTTTTCATGGGTTTTATACATCCATGTGAAGTTCAAATCAGCATACATCTCCTTAAGATAAACTTTGTCCATAACTCCAGTCCCTTGCCGTGTTTATCATTGTCAGGAAATGGGGAGTTTTTAAGGAGTTTCAAGTCCACTCGCTAAGACAGTCCCCATAAATTGTGCAACTAAAGTGGATGAAACTGGATGTAACCCAAAACTCCCAACATTTTAGACAAATGAAACCAAAACTGGCTGCCAGAAAGAATACCATCTTATTTGATGCAGTGCTCCCACTTCCAAGAGGTTTCATTATTACTACTCTATTCCTAAAAGCAATCATTATTGTCATTATAATCAGGTCAAAAGGACACGCAGTCAGATTCAATAGGGATCAGTGTTAGTTATGTTGTTTCATTGCTGAGGTTTTTGAATGTTTCTCAGCATTTATAAATGCTTTAAGTGGATTGTCATAAGACACATGACCCTGCTATCGCTTCACTCATTCTCAGTCTCAATCTGTCCTTGCAGTCAGAGTGGAAGTATAATTGATTTATGGTGTGCTATAGTAGTCTTATTAATATAAAGGATAAGTTCAAGCGAAAACGAAAATTCTGTAATGCACTCAGCCTCATGCTGATGGAAGGTCGGGTAAAGCTTTATAGTCTACAAAACATTTCTGAAGCTTCCCAGCAAAACAGTGTTGAAGCATTTTCCTAAACAGCTGAAGTTCTGATCCAAGTCCTAGGAAGCCCTGAGATCCAAAATCGATTGGAAAAGACATCGTTTACACCTCGCAGTTGAACTTATAAAACCACTTCAGACTGGATAAGCGGCTACAGTGTAGATTTTCACTTAAAAAGGGTGTCTTCTCCAAATAATTTTGGGATCTCAGGGCTTTCAGAGACTTCGGTTGGCTTTCCCCATGTTAAAATGAGTCCCCCATCTGCTCCAGTTGTTCAGGAGAATGCTGCAATACTCCTTTGCTGTAAAGCTCCAGAAATGTTGTGTGGACTTCAAAACTTGACCCGTCTTTTCCATCTGCATCAGCGCGATTAAGATGATGCTGACTGAAATTGAATGTCTGTTAAACTCATCCTTAAATGTCTAATGTTGGAGTCTTTTCCCTTTAAGCATCTTCCTGGGCTGAGAAATCAACATATAATCCTTCCCACATGTTCAAAAAATTCAGAATATTTAATCGGTGGTCATAAAGAGTGAATTTAGTGTTGCCTGAAGCCCTGAAAGCGCCTGATCCTGCAGTCTGTCTCGTAATAAAAACCTGCGCTATTGCTGTTCAGCACAATGCTACATAAAGGGCCCCTCAGCAACTCAACCGTCTCTAATTGTCAATACCAAGAATGCGAGATTGTCATAGAGCTGCATTAATAATTAAAACATATGGGGAGCATTAGATGGAATCAGCTCTTCTGCTGCTGACAGATGTGCAATAATGACAAAGTAATCATGATGAGTATGACTGCTGAGTAACCATGTAGCAAACAATTACGATGATCAGCAAAAAATGCTGAGGAAGAAGACAGAGGAAGTTGTTGGTTGCCAGTCTTTTTTTTTAACACATTCCCAAATAAATCATTACTGTTTTGTTTTTCTACAAACAAATAGCTATCAATCATTTACAAAGAATGCAACACGCTGGAGCTCTAATCCACATGTATGAAGCAGCAGAGTAAGATCACCAGGATCGCTGTGCTCATTGCCGTGGACCTTTTATGCACCAAACAATCAACGAGCCTGTGTGCTATCAGGCTTTGTGAGCCATGAAGAATAAGTAATTACACAAAACTAAATAGAATCAGATCTTTATTGTTGACTCTGTAGCATCCCCGTGGTCACATTGGGAAGACGCATGTGTTTATTGACGTGTCAAACAAGTGTTATTAGATCAGTGGAAGCCCCATCAGGCATCATGAAAAATAAATACTGAGCAATTAAAGGCCCTCTCATGTCGACGTCACAGCAGCATGCTATATCTGGGACTCTACAGCAGCCAGCAAGGCTTGTGTTTGTCTTTAAATGAACGCACTGTCACGCTCTGTGACAACAATCAAGCAGAAATAATGTGAGATGTGAGAAAAAAATGTGTTCTTTGATAGAAAACAGTAGCACTATGGTATGGTGGCTTTGCTGAATATCTTCATTAGCATACAGGATGTTAAAAAAGAAAAAAAAGCATTTAATCAACAAATATACTACTGTAGTTGCTCAACAATAGTGCACAATTAGGCAAAAAAAAAACACAAAAAGCTTCCTTTCCTATTCATCATCATTTTTTCAAATGGTGTTGCTAACGTCTATTAGTCACACAGAGCCAGATTGCTATCATGCTTAATGAACAGTAAAGCAAGACTAAGCAGATTTGCAGCAAAGGAAAGAGTCAGTTATTTAACTTCATGGTCCTGCAGCCTGATTAGCCTTTGGCAGGGATTCTGTATTTCAAATATGGCAATAATGATAAATGAAACAAACATCGAGGGATGAACACAGGCAGCTGCTGGTGTCACATCAACTGACAATTTCCCCAAATGCATTCTGGCAACATTTTCGCCCCATTCACAAATTTGTAAACATAATAACACATTTTATCTGATTATATTTACGAGTTGGTCAAATGTAGACATGGGCGTGGCTTGATTGAACTGAAAATCATGTTTGTTCCATTTCCTGACCCTTAACCGTGTGCCTTTAAAGAAGCCTAATATTTCCTGATATCCTGCTCCAAAAATGTCAGACTATAAGTGGAAACTGCTGGGCTTCCTGTTTCCAACTGCGGGTCAACATTAAATCCATCCCCTAACCATAACAAAGTGGTTTACTAGGGCTGGGCAAAATATTGTGATATGACACTCTATGCTGTCTCAGATCTTGGATGTCATGATGGCATAAATGTTCAGCGATGTTAACTTACCAGACTTGCCGATGATTACTTATCAAATTCTCTCTGTGTTAATATTTTGTGAGGACACCAATATCATTCATACAATATTGTTGCAATATCAAAATCAAGGTTAAAATATTTAGTTACAGATTTAATTTATTTGAAGCACTATGAAGTGCTTTTGAAGAGATATTGAAATACTGAGAAATGACGCCACATTATTCTAAGGCCTTATTGCGCAGCCCTAATGAACTCAAACAACATTCCCTTGACCTTCAGAGTACTTGTGTTTAATTAAATCATGATGTCTCCATAGACCTAAGTGTCTAAACGTATCCAAACCTATAAGTTGTATTAAAGTTTCTAACAGTGATTTGTCACGGCTTTGAAAGCCTCTGTAAATGATCTACCTCTGACAAATCAGATCAGAAAGTACTTCTGTGTGTTCTTCTGGAGGACATGGACCATCTGCCTTTTGATGTTTTGCTCCAGATGCCTCAATCTCAGAAACATACACCCACTGAAGCAGAAATCACAGAATGGTGTTTAGATATAATTTGTCTGTTGCTGGCTATTCATCGGGCAACTAATATACAATATGTCTAAAAACTGGTCGAGCTCTTTTATTGCATTTTACAAAGGAGAGAGCCAGCTGGTCTTACCACAGAGGTCAAGGGTGGTCTAAGCCCCTCCGGCTTTTCATTTCGTACGAGGAATGATTGGAGATGGTGTAAGATTTTTCCCCTGACATTGATGCTTAAATGTGCTTGCAGGCAACCTTCCCTGTCATTCTTCGCTTCATTGCTATTGGTAACAACCTTCAGGTGTTTTCAGAAGCTGTACAGTTGATCCCTGACCAGCTGAAGAACTCTCCAGAGAAAAGGCACTCCCTGGCTAGTGTGTGCTGGAAATGTCCATTTTGAGAGAACTAGCAAATTGAACTATTTAACAGTTCCCCGCAGTAGCTATATGAACACCGCTGAATAAAGACAGATTGTCGACACCGTGGTGTGTCTCTTACATTTGGACACCACCGCATCTGAGTTAATCAGACGTTATATTCAGAAATGCTGTCGAAAGTCTGGTGAACGCTTCCTGTGGTGCTAAATTCCTGGCATCCATAAGACATTACCGAAGATTCAGCCTCCAAGGGTGCAGAGGCATTCTGCAGACGTGAGGCGTGATGCGCTTTACATGAAATACATCACACAAAATAAACAGACAGAAAATTGATCCATAATGGACTGTAACATTTCTCCAGCAGCAGCGTCATGAATTCACCCTGCACGCAATTTTGTCTGACTGCGCACTCACAGTCCTGTCGAGGGCCAGTGAGTGGGAGCGAGTGAATAATAAATAGATCCTGTGCATCCAGCGCTCTTCACACGCATACACTTAACACTTATATACACACAATGAGAAGTGGATATACACAAGTTTGTAGCGCTGTTAGTTCTGATCTTTGTGAATATACTTCATTCAGCGGCCACTTTAGTATGAAGACCTCAGAGAGAGGGGGGTGTGAGGAAGGACAAAGAAAACAAGACCAGACGGCAAGACTATGAACAACTAAATTGTTCCTTACTTGAATTTGAATTCATGCAGGACTAACAAGGCACACATTCAGTACAGTAATGCAATCTCTAAGTGCAATGTATTGAAAAGATGTCTTGGTTATAATCTTCACACAAAGCCTACCACAGCTGCATATAATCCAGTTAGGAATACACAACACTGGTGATTTACTGAGACACTGGAGATTATTGTAATCACTTTGTTTTCATTTTTAAATTTTAGTCAGCCACCATTAAATTTCAGCTACAGAATGAGAGCAGACATGGTCATAACTTAACCCTTTCAAAGGCTGACACTTGGTCCCCAGAGATTAAATCGAGACACCTCTGCCCCCACAGCCCACCACTAGATTAAAAACGTGTTTTTCACCTGTATGCATACTGCTTTTAATCGCACTGCAAATTTCTGTATATGAACTGGATAGGATTGAGAGAGTGCAGTGGCAGACTCAGGATGTTGCGGGTCAGGGGCAAAAAATTATAATAATAAGGGTACCAGCTGTATGCGGTGGGGCACCTGTTGGAAAGGCACTTCATTATGTCTTGTTTTTTTGTCACTGTAATTATTTTTCTTTTATTTCTTCTATTTTAGGGATAATCATGTTCGAAAGATAGTTGATTGTTGAGTCTCATCACCCAGATCTTCAAATTAAAATGCTTTGGGTTGATTGGTATTTGGCGATCTGGAAATTAGACTGCTGTCCCCAGCCACTTGCCCAATGTTACCTTGGATGGACTCCTGTCCCCCACGACCCTGCAAAGGCTAAGTGGTCACAGATGATGGATGAAAAGAATCTCAACAATCAAATGTATTTCTGCTGAAAGTTACACAATGTTGCTTTAACCTACAACTGGAGACCAATAATTTTATTTTTGTTTACATTTTGGAAAACTTGCATTATTGAAAATATGCCAAATATAATGTATGTGTTACCAGTTCACCATTTGAATTGTACTTATTGCTGTAAAGACAACTATCATTGTGATACTGAGCACAACTTACAAACATGATGATTTTCAGAGTCCAGAGGCAGGAAGCCTCCACCTTCTAATCCTATCTCCTCCTTTCTCTTGTGTTTGTCCCTTCACCACTTCTTCTCCGCTGTCCTCATTTACATTAATGAAAGGACAGTGTAAAAGGCGAAGTCCTGGATGACCTTTAATATACTTCATCAGGTCTGGCTTCCCCCTCCGAAAGTAAAAATAGAAGGGAAGGACAGGGATAGAGAACGAGAGGAAAGGACATTATTACTCTTCTGCATTTATTTTCAGAGAAGTCCTGCGATGAGCCTTGTCAGCCTCAAAATGTCCTCCTGTCTCTGTCTTTTTCTGTCTCCTGCTTCCCTCCATCCCTGCGCTTGTTCAGCAACCCTCTCATCCAGGCTGCAGAATCGATACAGGAGTTCTTACTGGACATCTTATTGATGTACCGAGACTCACTCCGCTCATCAATAGAAACAATGATCACTTGGAGAAAGGGAGATGGAGAAAGAGAAAACTGAGCAGATGCTCTCTACAATCAACATGTTTTCTTCAATACAGTCCACACTTGGTTTGGAGAAAATAAATTAATAAATGATACATAAAAGCTTGAATGCAATTTATTGCCTGCACTGCCCTGAGTTACATTGAATACACTACTGACTGACAGTGACACTGAGCCAAGATTGAAGGCTAGGATAGCATTTTCTAATTGGCTGCAACAGTCAGAAGAGGCAAATATAGTGTGCTCATTATGCGTCTCTGATGCTGGACTAATGGAGATGGTGTAGAAAGATGACCAAAGAGCTCTATAACATTAAGTGAGTGATAGAAACCAAATGGATAGAAATGTGACATAATATTAATTAAGCAGATTTATATTCGACATTATAGCCCAGATCCTGGAAGAACAGGCTGCATGAGCCTTAAAGGGACAGTGTGTATTTGCATTAAGCATGGCCATCATCTATTCATACCTCAATATTTTGGGCTGGCACACATCTCTGTGAAGGGTCTCAGCTATTTTACAAATGTACTTGTGTTGGCAGATGCCATGAAGTAGCACGTTTGGATGGCACATGGTGTTTATTATTGGATCAACAGGGAAATGGGTGTAAATGTCTGAGCTTGTTGTATTGTACTCTTATGCACTAGATGGCTGTGGCTCAGGAGGTATGGCGGTTTGATTCCCAGACCCTGCAGTCTACACGTTGTTTGACCTTGGGCAAGATACTGATACTGTATTGTGTGTGAATGGTTATTACTTAATGGGCAGGATGTAGCCAATCACAGGCAGAGTAGGGCGGGTCATGCCGAGCAAGGTAGTGTGATCTAAAATAACGCAGCTACAGCAGTAGCAACTGGATGTCTGCTGACACCTGCACCTACGTTACAAGACTGAATGTCTATTAAAAAGTTACTCTAACCCTTAACTAGTTTTGGTGTCTAACCCTAACCAAGTTTTCAACTAAACCGCAACAGTTTGACATGTTAATAACGTCCCAAAAGTCATGGTATGTAATATATAATATGTAATACTATGTGAAGTTGTGACTAACTGGACATTGAATACAACTTACGAGTGCTAACCCCTGAGCCCTTCATGTGTAAAACTGATGCTAGAAGTGTAGGTAGACCGTCACACTTCAAAGTGCTGGTGGGCACTGGCCAAGCTGCCGAATTTGTTGAGTTGGAAGTGAGAAAATCTAAAGTCATGATATAACAAAGGGGCTTTCAGAAACATTTCCATTAAAACTTCTATCATTTTGTCTTTGTGAGCTTCGACAAATGAAAAATGAACTTGAGATGCACAAAATAAATAAAAATAAAAACAAATAAAAACCAAAGAAATCGTTGCCATTTTCACAAGATGAGTGAGATACACTGTTCTCATTCAATGTTTGACAACTGAAATTAATTCAGTTGGAAATCCATTACCGCTCAAAGAGAAGTCAGATGCGCCCTCCTTAATTAATAACCACTGCATTGCTTCTGAACAAGTTGCTAGCCTTAAACATCTCCACTCTGGAGTTACTGTCATGAGTGGTTTAATACATTTCTATTATACTATCATTACGTGACATAGAGTGGGAAGACAGGGCTTCAAAGGGTAAAGAAAAACAAGAGAATTACATAAATTGAAGCCTCTTAAGTTGAGAAATGGATAAAAGTGCATACAGAGCAAAAGACAAACAGCAGCAAAAAATCTGCAAATGTGTTTGGGCAACCTGTTTCAAGCGTTTGTGGTGCAGCTTGAGGAGAAGCACTGTGCTTAGAAAATGTACCAGTTCTATTGGCTTCTCACTGTGTGTAAGCTGCAGCAAGTATTCTAATTTTCACAAGCTACATACTTCTAATGTCGTGAAATCCAATACTGTTTAGTCATAATCTTCAACAGGAATTCAACAGGTTTTACAACCACACGTATATGTATGCACAGCTCTGCATGTTTGTGAGGGGATGTTTAACCAAGAGCACTTTCCCCAGTCTCTTGTGTACAAGGAGATAGAAAGCCGACATCAATACTAAGAGCCTTGGTGCTGAGTGCCACATCACACACACACACACACACACACACACACACACAAGCTCCAGATCTGTATACAGTGTAGTGAGCTGTCACCAGCAGACTGTAAATAATAGGCCGAAGATGAAACCGTTTCTAAATAAAAACGGCGTAGCTCTGCATATGTATGTGTGTGTGTGCTCCCGTATGTTTGTGTACTCTACGTCAGAATACCCTGTAGAGGCCGAGGCATTTGCCCAGTCCACTGCTCTTTCTTCCAGTCTGGCAGGCATACAAGGGGAATTGAAAGAGATAAGTTGAAAGGAGAAGTTCCTGAAATCAGTGCGCAGGCAGGATATGGTCTGATTGAGATAGACACTGACTGATTGCTGTTTGGACCCCGCTTACATCATCGAGTCAGTGTCTGTCTCCACCAGGTCCGGGGTCAATTCCATCAATTTAAAACGAAAATCAATTTTAAAGTGCAACGAGGAGCTGATTACATTTGTAAATAGCGTGCCTTTATGCACTATTATACTGAGCATGAGTGTTGGAAAAGTGTGAGTTATGAAGTCATGTGTTGAGTTCAGTAAACCATCACTCCAGAGTGACTTAACAGAGTCTAAAACCAAAGCATTGACAACAAATTATCAGATTTCTTAAACAAAGAGGAATAACAATCTGTGGGATCATCATTCAGATGTTTACTACACTTTGTGTCTCTACGGCTCATTCTTCTTTCAGAATACAATGAGGTTTAATACATTTAGCTTACTGGAATTTTTTCACTTTTTGGCGTTTAAGCCAGCGACTCAGGTTATGTTTCAGGCACTACATTCATGCAATTTAATGGGAATTTGTTGAAGCATGAATAATTTACTGAATCATTTAAGCTGAAGTTACCACACAGAATCAGGTTTCTAGCTGCTTGTTGTGCCAGTTAAAAATTGCCGGGGATGATAATGATGGCCCCAAAAAAGAGCTTTGCTAATAATTGTACATACTTGACAGAAAGATGTCTTATTATTCATTTAACTGCAGTTCCTCGTCTGCAGCACAGTAGTGATGGTTATGCTGGCTTTTTCAGCGACATGAATTACTCTGGGGAGCCATGTCTCTTCATGCCTCTTCATGGCCTTCATGTTCTGAATGTTAAAACTTTCAAAGGTTTTGGAGATGAATTCAAACAAATTAGTCATCAGCAACTGGATTTTATTGTGATCTCATAATTGGATGAACAGCCTTTATCCTGCTTCAGAACTATCAAAAAACATTTTTCAATGCGTGTATAATCTGTGGTCTCTTGGCATTGAAACTGAAAGGTCTGATTTAACACTGGTATATTAGCCATATACAAGTTATAAAAAAAAAATTAAAAAAAAACTATTTGCAATACATGCTGCCAATACTAATGAAGAAGAGAAAAAAACAGTGACGAAAAGAAACCTAAAACGTGACTAGATTGACAGGCGATGTGAATCGCAAAACTGTACCGAGCTGTGCAGACACATAACACGAAAACTCTCCTTGTCCTTTATTTTAATTTCTTTCTTCTGCCTCCTCCTCCTCTTCTCTTTCTCCAAAAACATATGTGTGTGTGAAGGAGTGTGTAGGAGGATAGTCTTGTTACTATTTTCACAGAAAGAAGGTGAGCGGGACGGTGAGCCAGGCCAGAGAGTGGGATGGATGGAGAGATGGAAGATGATGATGGTAGTGGAGGGAGAAGAGGGGGAAAAAAAGTCTGGTGACTGATTTTAATTTAGCCAAGCTTTATTGCATGCCTCCCCTCACCCACAACTTCTAAGAAGACTACCTCCTTCCTTCCAATATAGAGAGACGTCGTTTTAACGAGAGGGGGACTCCCGCTATCATCGGGAGCCATATCCTTCTTCATTGTCCCTGAGAAAGCACCTTGCTGGCAGCGTCGAGTCAGTTTCCACAAACAAACTGATCCTTTTGTCATCAAATGCTAGAAAATTAGTTTGACAAAGGAGAATAAAACGTGTTAGGGTCTATGTTGCTGGCTTCCATTTTCTGTGACAAAACAGGACTTGATAAGATATAGCGTCCGGAAACAAAGGCATGCTGACACGCAGTTTGTACGGTTAATTAAAAAGAAAGCATTTCATTATAAATGTACTCACCTCCTCATGAACTACAGCTGAAGGAGTCTGAATTAATGTGTCTTCTAAAACTGCTTAGACCTTAGTCAGCAGCTGAGTAACAATGTTCCC
This sequence comes from Sparus aurata, assembly GCF_900880675.1. NCBI lineage: Eukaryota > Metazoa > Chordata > Actinopteri > Spariformes > Sparidae > Sparus > Sparus aurata. The sequence goes on along the minus strand of NC_044187.1, from coordinate 25,737,041 downwards.
CAGTGTCCCGTTTTACACCACAGACTCAGCTGTCCTAATCGGGCGAAGGCCAGAGAGGATGCAGCATCTGCCATGTCGACTCCCTAATGAACATGAAGTTGGACCACATTTCCATGTCGCTACTATGTAGTTCACCACATCAAAATGAATAATATCTTTCTTAGCGTTTTTTTCTAAATGTGCATGTCCCACTTTGGCATCAGCAGTGAGACACATTCTCAGTATGAGGCCCAGGTTGTTCTAGAAATGGTCCAATCGCATCTACCTGTGTGGGAAACTTGTTTTAAACTGGCTGCCTGCGTGTTACTCACATTCATTAACAATTAGACACTGTGTTCCCAAACTGTATGTAATGAAGATAAAATATGACAGTCATGCAGACCTAAATACAGATCTGTTCCAGGAGTGCGAAAAAGTGTAACTACAGAAATCATTAAGCATCCAGCTCATGGTTTTCACTTACTTTGTCATGACATAGATGATCATTTAACTTAACTAAATGTTGGAACACTGTTTACTGAGTTATTTTTTCTGTGCGGGTGATGTTCAGCAAAACATCGAGGACCAGGTCCTTTGTAGGTTCAATATTAACTTGACGGAGTGAGGTGAGTCGGATTTGAGTGGCTAGTTCAGTAATGGCGGAAACAGCAACTTAAAAGACAATGGGTAGTGATAACCTGCCGTTTTCCGTCAACCTGCACTGTCTGCATTTAGAGTGCAGCATTGCCAGGGACCGAGGATTCCCCGTGATAATTACAGAGTCATGCGCGACTGCGTTTATAGACAACAACAGACACAAGGTTAGTGTTCCCAACCAAAGGATTAGAAGAATTGCTTGGATTTGTCTAATTTTTTAGATGTTTGTGCTGGCGTCTATACGGAGTGTTTTATTGTGAAAATTAACCAGATGTTATCTTGTTGTTTCGGTGACTTCCTGTCTGCTCTGTGCTGAATTCAGCTAAATTGATGCGCTGTGCTCCGGCATCTGGCTGAAGTAAAAGACTGGAGTATCTGCTACAGAAGGGTCCGGACTGCTGCTGCCGTGGCGGATCGGAGACCGACCAAATATGGATCCGGTGGAATTAGGGGTAATGGTAGCTAATAGGTTGCCAAATGTATTGTTTTTCCTTTAAATATGGCATGATATCCCTCCAGAATTTCACTGACAACTCATCATGTCAGTTGTTGGTTGGACACCCTATGATGATAATGATATGGTCTATAGCAGGACACAGAGAGAAAAATTGTGCCATCAGACAGGAAGTGGTTTCAGGACCAGCTCTCTCAGTAGAAAGTTACAGGTTTCTCCCTAAAACATTTATCCTGACTTGTGCTTCATTGTGTTCAAACACATTTTTTTGCATTTTCTTTACTAGTTAGCTGCTAACCTGTGGTCAGAGAAGGAGCTTGTAATATCGCTCTCTCTAAATCAGCAGGCTAGTTGGGCTTGTTGGTGTTTGAAAAGTGTATATTGTGAGCGGAGGTTACTGGGTGTGTTTCTAGGCTGAAGTGAGCAGAATATTAATCAGAGCAGAGGAATGGAAACAAGATCGAGATGACGGATAGTCCTGGATTCATTACTTCAATGTTTCTGCTGGATATTTTTGTAGTTCTTGTAAAGAACCACTTCATATCCTAAAGCCCGAAGGCACAGAAAGACATACAAAAACCTGGAGGTATTTGTATATGAGACAGAAATATGATATTTAAAATGCAAACACCATGATGTATGTAGACTGCGCCTTTTCCATAGGGGCTCATCAGTGGTTGAATGATTGCCTAATAGAAATTATTATTATTTCTTAAATTGAAAACAAATTAAAAATACATCAATTGAACGTCTTTGAGAGACAATTTCTTCATGTTGCATGCATTACTAATAAATTGAGAAAATATTGCTTGGGGCTTATTGGAATAAAAAAAAAGCATAAGCAGGCTGTCCTTAAGGAACACAAGGAGAGACGAGCGACGGCATAGGAGGGAGATGAAAGGGTGTCAGGTGTGTGCATGTGTTTGTGAGCATGTGTATATTACAGAGATGTTTCTGTCAGATTCTCAGAGCATGGAGTGAAATAATCACTAGACTCATAGAGTCAGGGAGAGAGACAGGAAGAGAGAGAGGACCAGAGGGTGGGGGTGTTGAGGGAGAGAAAGTGCCTCGGGCGGATCTTTGAATCTTCCTCCGACAAAAAGAAAAGAGAGGATTTGAGACGTGAGAGTGTACAAGTGCATTATACTCGAACGTGTGTGTGTGTGTGTGTGTGTGTGTGCGTGCACCTACCAGCATGTGTGTATGCACCAGCCATCAGTGATTTGGGTTGTCATGTCTTATCCAAATAAATTCTTTGATCAAACATCTTTTTTTTTTCACTCTTTCCTCAAAAGCACTTTAAATGGAGGACAGCAACAAATGAGAGCAGAAGGAGGGACGGAGAGTGCGAATGAGGTGAACATAGAGGGAACAGCATGCAAGGTCTTCTACGAGGGTTGACAAGTGCTCTGCTGAAACGAGTATCTGGTACAGATAATGTTCTGTTTATGAGAATATGTAGCATACCAGTAAAATGTGTTAATATCTGTCCTCGTAAAAATCCTCACTGGATAAATGTTTAAGTTATTAATTCAAGTTTTTTTTTTTTTTTTTTTAAATGTCTCGTGAAGCTCAATTCTGATGCTGTTCCATGAATAGTTGTCTATTACATGATAAATATAGAAGCTTATCATCAACCCATATCAATTTCAGGCTTAAATGAACAACTTCAGGTATGCCTACATTAGATTTAAGCATCTCCATCGTCCTGTTTAAGCCCCACCCATTCCAAGCATGGATAAAGATAATGTAGTTGATTGACCAGATACATATTCACTCACCTCAATTTTCTATAATGTAAAGTCAATTGTGCATAAAAAAGAAAAACAATAACAAAATACATTTCTAAAAATATCAAGGTAAATGAAACATAACATAACTTAGGGATAAATATTAATGGCATATGTGTGATTATATATAATTTTATATTATTCTGAAATATATTATGCTGAACCTTGAAAAGAAAGAGGAACGGGTGTTCCATCTAGTTTGATGGATCAATTTTGATCATTTGCTTTTAAACTATACGTGCGGTGGTATAGGATTGCAATGCAGACCAGTGGGAGAGCTTTTCAAAACCTTGCACCCACATTACCCACAATGCAGTTTAGCCATTGAGTAGACATCGCTAGAGGTGATTTATCAGATTAAATGCAGCTTCCTCTGGAGCAACAAAAGGCTTAAAATTAACTTTTTTCACATCTGCAGTAGTTCTCTGGCCTGTTATGTGGTTGTTACATTCTGTGATACTTTATCCTCCTGCATTTATATCTTTTTTTTTCTTTTAATCAGTCTCTTCTGGGATTTTTTTGTTTGTTTGTTTTTTTAGTTTTTTTTCTGTTTGAGAGAACATGTTTATCCTTTTCATTGACATTTTTCATATTGTGTTTCTGTGAGAGGTCCACTCTACAGTCTGGTGGCTTCTCAGCCTGTCTGGTCACATCCTGTCCACAACAGTTCCATGCTGTTTGTATGATTGAAAAAGTAATTAAAAAAAAAAAAAAAACTGAGAAAGAGAAGGCCACAGACTTTGCTGGTGACCTCTTCTAACCCGACCTTGGTAGGCCTTAAGGCAGTAAGGGCTAAGACAGTGTCGCACTATGTTTGCCTTCCCTTCTGATGCACTGAAGTTATAACATCCGTGTTTATAGTCATTTGTAGTGGCAACTGATGCTATTGCTTTTTCCTGTCAAGGGAGGTCAGTCTTGAGGAAGAGCTAAGAAATGCCACGGCTATTATCTCTCACCATAAACACCTACGTGAGGACGACAGACACATCAGTCCCTATAGAAACGCTATGGGAATACATTAGCGACACTGTTGCACCATTTAATTAAGGAGCGAGAGAGGAGACAGGGAGAGAAACAGAACGTTTGTTTTTGTCCTTCCTACTAAATACCAGCTCTGCTAAACAGCCACGTGAATGAGGCGATAGAAATAAACTAAATGAAAGAAAGAGAGCGGGAGAAAAGCAGAATATGTCTTTTTGTTGGAGGACGGCAATGACAGATTGGTAATGCACAGAAATAGACTCCCGCCTTCGAAAGAGACAGAGAGAAAGTGAGAGAGAGAGGGGGGAGGAGGAGGAGGAGGAAAGACGGAGACTGGCTATCTCAGAAGAAGGAGGGAGAGATGCAGGATGGCGAGAAGTGATGAAGACAAAGATTTAGAGTGAGGAAAAATAGATTTACCGAATGGCAAGTGGCCATGGGAGGGGAATGTGGGGAAGGAAGCTGGCACCGAGGAAAGATAAGTAAAAGGGGGTGGAGGAAAAGCAGGAGAGGGGGGGATTGATTTACAGAGACGGAAGGCGGGATTTGAAATATGGATGGAGAGAGAGAGAGGGAGAGCAGAAAGAGAGAGGAGGGGAAGAAGAGAGAGAATTCAAATGAGGGGGATAGGTGGGACGTGGTGAAGGAAAGATGGCGGCGGAGAGAGAAAAAGGTGGGATGAGGCGGCGATGACGGAAGGAGAGAGAGAGAAAGACGGAGAACAACTGTGCACTGCTGACATATTGATCCGTATAGTGACCACCTTCCCACTCCATCCTCCAGCCCCCAGCATGGATTACTGCTACAGGCCTCAAACCACATAGGTCACTGGTCACACAACACAAACACACATATGCTCAAAAAAAGAAGGGGAAAAAAAACACCACGGCAATTCTAACTACCGCAGTGTTGACAGGAAATATGGTAGATATTCTTGTTTGGGGAGTACGATCCAAAGAAGCAAACACACACACACACACACACAGATTCCTTGGGGCTGTGTGGGACACCGTTCTTTGTGTTCATTGATCCAAAGCAAGAAAAGTCAGACCACTCAAGCTGTGACAGAATCTTGGCTGGCACACACTTCCACCTACAAACACACACACACACACACACACACACGCACACACACACACACACACACACACACACACACACACACACTCACTCACACAAACACGTGCTCTTGGCCTTTTCGTCACGTCTGTGCGCGTGCGTGCAGTTGGAGTGCAGGGTGGGTGGGGGGGGAGACAAATGGCGACAGGAAGGCAGAAAGGTGGTGGAAAGAGAAGACGAAGGAGAAGAGATTAGATTAAAAAAAAGAGGAAGGGGTTGAAGAGAAGGTGGAGACGCCATGGACCGAAAGGGTGGAGTAGTAGAAAAAACAACCCGACGAAGGATGAAGGTTGCTGGGGGTGGGGGGGGGGGCGGAGAGCTGGGATAGACAGAAAAGTAAATGAGAGAAAGGAAAGAGAGAGGGAGAAGCGCTGGCTGACATATTTACAGGACAAGACAAAATCGTCTGTCTCGTCTAAATGCAGGCTAGATTAAAGCGGGACCTTCTGTGTGTGTGTGTGTGTGTGTGTGTGTGTGTGTGTGTGTGTGTGTGTTTGCATGGACTAACCAGACAGCAATCCCTGCTCAAGGCCAATGCTATATAGATCATATCCCAATCATCATTTTATTGCCTTCAGCTGAAGATGGAAGAGAGAGGGAGATATGAACACAACAGTTTAAATGCAAACACACACACACACACAAACACACACACACGGACTCTCTCTCTCCCTCTCTTCCTTAAATCCTCGGATTCACTTCCCTTTTACTTCGATCCCTCCATCTTCCTCTCTCTCCTCCCTTCTCATCTTTTCTGGGCTTTTATATTTCTCTCTCCCTCTACTGCTTTCCTCTCTTTTTTATCGCCCACTTTTAATCTGGACTTTTTTTGTTGGGGGGGAGGGGTCAGTCCCTTCAAGAATTTGAACTCGAGATCAACCGGTCCCACTGAAGTACAGTAACAGCAGCCGATGACAGTGGGCCCTGACGGAGGCAGGCGCAGGCGTGATGCTTTCACAGTGGGTGGCACATGAGTGACAAGAACAAAGGAACTGAAAAAATATAAATAAATAAATACTTCAAAGGAAGATGCAGCTTTAGTTTCACAGGAATAGGGTCATGAAAACATTTATGGATTCTTTTACGCTCACTAATACTTTATAATACTTTATTGTAATTGGTGCTGATTAAGTCAAACCACAGTAATCTTCTTTATTGTAGATTATCCCAGTTTGTGATGTTGTGTATTTGTTCATTTCCTCCAGACACTCCTCTCTTCTCCTCGACATTAAAGGTGCTAATTTTGTGGTTCAATTTTTTTTAGTTTGGGTAACTACTAGTTTACATGCTTTAATGCTCAAAAAACACATCACTTTCCTCATACGGTCCTGTCTCTTCAAGGCCTCCCCTCCTGAATACCCAGTCTTCTCTGATTGGTCAGCTCACACATTCCTGAGCCAGTAATAGGCCATAGTACAAAGCATATACAGTACATGTCAGCATGTAAATGGTGTTGGCATACAGAAATAAACTGACAGTGACTTTAACAACAAAAAAAAGACGTTTGTGTCACAGTGCTGCAGCAAATGTCTAAGTTTTCAGTCAGCTGCTGAAAAGATCCTGTTTGTTCTCTGTATCTGACAGCCTCCCAGCACAATGCTTTAATCTCTGTGTTTACTCAGTGCTAACTGCTTAAAGTTAGCCTCAGAAGAACATCAGGCAGGGGGGCTCTGAAAGAGAACAACGCTGGTCCTGCCAACTCTCTCTCTCTTTCTCTTTCTCTTTCTCTCTCTTTCTCTCGCCTCCTCCGGTGAGACCAGCTGTCTCATAGCAACAGGATGACACTGTTCCTGCCGGACCACCTCCACACACACACACACACACACACACACACACACACACACACACACACATTCACTGATACATCAACATATACTTTATGTATATCCCAGAGGAATTTGTGACTGTTTCATGGTTTGCATACATCACTCCCTTGGTGCGTGCATTGCTTTCTCTTTCTATCTCCTTAACCTGTACTTACGTTTTTATACCTCTTCATCTCAGATTCTTCCCCTTCTGCTGAAATCTTGTTTTTTTTCACATTATTATCATTTTGAGAAAGCCTGCAGTTGTAGAGAAGTTCCGATTCTGTTTCAGGCGTTTTCACTGAAACGTTTCACTTTTTCAAACAGCTTTTGTGTCTCTAAAATTGTTGTAGTATATGCAAATAAACAAAGGTAAACTTCTCTCTATTTTGCCTACACCCAGAGCCCCACAAACGCATCAGGACCACCATATCAGCTTCAGATATTATTAGTGCTGTTGTTATTGTTCTGCATTTTGCTCGTATGTGCATCCTGAGACGCAAAGAGTATAGTTGAATTTTGGATCAAGTCAGGGGCGTCTCATATTTTAGTGGGACTGTTTAGCTAAGATACGATGTTGTTTGTTACTGCCTTGTCGTACTGTCTCTGGTTCAAGAGCCGATTGGTCTGGTGCAGCACAGTGCATTTTGGTTGTTGTAGGATTTCCACCTTTTGAGCAAATGGGAACACCACTGCCCCTTTTTCTGTTTTCTCTGGTCATGTAACACAAATGTTAAGATTTGTTCCTTTCAGTTTCAGTTTCATGCAAGGCAGTGAAATAAAGTTTAAATATAATTCCTTAAGTGCAGGGAATCTTGCTTCATCAATGTATTATATTCCCTACAGTTCTTGTACATGTGGATGTACTGTTTGCATATGTGTTTTGCACGTGTACACCCAACACGGGAGTCTGATTGCACAAGTCTAAGGTGCTATTAACCTTACTTGATTTTGTGACATCTATAAGAGTTTCCATGTATGTTTGATTGAGGTTTTAATGCACGTGTATGTCAGCTAGTGGGTATACTAACCTCCACATGTGCAGAATGTAGTGCCTAAGGTATATGTATATTCACATATGTGTTGTTTTTGTGTGCATGCTTTCTGCTGTAACAAAAACTGATCGATAAATACAGTAAAAACAAACACAAGTTCCTCCAGTACAAGCATGGCAGAGCAGTCCAGCGTTCTGCTTTTATTTTTTCCTACCCCCCCCCAGTGTTTTGTCCCCAGACATCAGCCCTCTGAGAGGCAAGTAAAGCTTACCTGTGGTGAAGGCCCCTTCATGACTGCAAAGGTTAAAAAATAATAATAATAAAAGAAACCTCTTTAGGTTCTTTTCAAAGGGGCCCCTTCCTTTCTTGTGGCATCACTTTCAAACGGAAGAGAGACGGTAAAGACAGCCTCTCCTTGGTAAAATTACGCAGGTTGTATGCATAATGTCCTTGAAAGGGATCTGGCAGAAGTGGAGGGATACAAACACACACACACACACACACACACACAGAGATGCAAACTAAAAGTCAATGGCACACACACATCAAACCCATCCAGTGCCGACGCTCTGTGCACTCTTTTTCATGTCTGAGGAAAAATCAATATGGACAAAAAGTATGCAAGGAGAGAGGGAGAGAAAAGAAGAGTGGAAAAGCGCAATTTCTGTGGAGGTGCCCCTCAAAAGGAATAAAAGAGTATCTATTACATATCAAAGCCATTTCACACACAGTTTTATTTTTATTTTATTTTTTTACTTCCCCACTTCGCTCTGTTTGCCTCCACTAAAGAGAATAGATTTGAAACTGGCAATGAGAGGAATAAAAAGTGAGGGGAGAACATGGCGGAAAGTCATGGTGGGAACACGCTGAGGCACTTACAACTCTGATACATTATTTCTCTGGCCTGTTAAGTCTGACAAGATTAGGCTCCAACATGTGTACTTTGTGGACGTCATTAACACACACACACACACACACAAGCACACACGCAAACCTCACATGCTATTGGCGTTTTACAAAACTTGGGAACTTTGCTTGATTGTAGATTCAAAATCATGGTATTGATGAAAATAACAGCTTCTCGAAGTATGTGGCACTGTTTGAAAAGAGCACCTTGACTGAGCCCCCATTTACTCGCACATTCTGTATTGAAAAAAAGCATACGCCATTGCCTCCAGCCAACAGTTATTTCTTTTCTTTTCTTTTCTTTTCTTTTCCTTTTTCAGGCCAGCCTTGCAGAAAATAGTCATCGTTAGACAGATTTGGGAAGCAACGTAATGAGGATGATGTGGAGATGGACGACCGACAATTTGCCTATGCGCAATCCATAAGCTCCATCCCACGCTCATTTCTGTGTGACGGTCGCTAATTGGAAGGAAGAAAAGTAGCAGAATATAATGCGCATGTATATATATATATTTCCTGCAATTGTGTCTGTATCCTGTGTCTTTCCCTCTTGAGTCAGCACAACCACTGTTCAGTCATTCTCAACTTGCAACAGGATGTATTGTTCAAATGTAAATCTTGATAGTGGCTTGTTATTCCAAGTGGCTGTCGTTTTGTTGCTGAGAGGGGAAAAAATCACCTTGTTAGGTTGCTTTGTAAGAGACGTCGGGGTGACTTTGGGACAAAGGCAGGCTGCAACGCTGCACGCTCAGAGATGACACCGGAGATTTCCATTTGAGAACGCCTGCAGTCTTTACAAGTTCACATTTGTTTGCGGCATGCTGGGAAGAGATGGGAGGGTAGAGAGGATAGAATACGCTCAACCGGTACAAACAGAACAAACAACTGACATCAAACCACTCAGATACAGGCATATGCCCACAAATCCGCGAACACACACACACTCCGACACACACACACACACACACACACACACACTGCGCACAAAGCATCAAAAGCAGGTATAAGGACAGGATCAAGAGAATCTCCACATGAAAAAAAAAGGAACAACATCAATAACACAATTTCAAAATAAGTTTCTTTCATGTCAGGAAGAAAAAGGAATAAGTTATTTTCCCACAACGTACTTTTCAAGAATGAAAGGTGTACACGCTGGCTATCTCCTTTTGTGGCCACAGACAATGTGTAGAGCTATTTCACCGCAAACAAGTGCAGAGGTATGAACCTGGAGGAACAGCGTATGGATCAGGCTCGTTTACCAAACATCTCACAGCACACTGGTGGTCCAGCGTGTGTGCCTCCCACTTTGTTTAATTGTTTTACGTCATACTTGATCTCTGAAGGGAAAATGAATCCTCCTGCTGTGCGCACACAGCACACAATGACAAAATGGGAGCAACTTAAAGGAATCGTCAGATACTGATTCTTTGAACTGACAGTCAGCCCGAGGTGCCAACCCAAAGCGTCATATACTTTCTTCACGAAGTTACAATTTGTTGCTTTAAGGAAATAATGTGATACTTTTGATGATCTGATCCGACTTTTTCCACTGCTGATTCTCACTCACTTCCACTGAACTTCACTGATGTCACATTGTTGAGGGATTACTTGCCCGTTCAAATGAGGCCGAGGATTAATCGTAGGAGTAGGACACAAAAATAAATATATATATTTTTAAAAAGCTAATCAATGTTGTTGTTTGCATTTCATGGGATGAGTGTGTGGGATAAAATGATATGTTTACAACCCCAAAACAAATGTAGGAGGAGATGACTAAAATGTTATTGCACCATATTTTATATCTTTTCATGTCATGTGCCATTTGCACACCCACGCCCTCCAAACACGCAAATCAAATGTCCAGAATGTGCGTGTGGTTATCTTAAATTGTAAAGGAAAACACATGTAGCACAAGGTGTCAACACACAGCTCCATTTACAATCAAAACGCAGAGGGATGTGATGCCAGACCACCTCTGTGGGTGGTCAGATCTCAGCCAGGAGTGTGTTTGCACTCAGTACTCTGTGTTCTCATTTGTGAGAGAGTCCTGCCTTCTGGGTAGAAGCCTCACTCTGAAGTTCGCCAGCCACTCGCTAAAGAACTCCTGCACAATCTGTTCCCCTCAGTCATCACTCCTTCCCCTCATCCTCAGTGAGGAAAATGTTGCTGTGTTCATTATTTTGCCTCCTTCAAAAGAGTGATGCAACTCGAGTCCATCCATTTCAAATAAAGACTTTATCCACGCTTCAATCTCCTGTCTCTGTGCCCTACACCTGCCATGTTGTTACGGCTGATAGTGCCTCCATTCAACCTGTTTCCTGCAAAACACACACACACACACACACACACACACACACACACACACACACACACACACAAATTAAGTCAGATCCCAGCAAAGGAAAAGTATAGATGCAATAAATACCAGCTGCCAAATGTAATGATCAGACTGATCATTATCCAAATAACATATGTAGCAACAGATTGGATTTTCATAAGCGTAATAAATAGGGCATCAAACAAGACACAAGACACATGCTTCTAGTCCGTTTACAATGTCAATTTGCCTGATAAAATCAGGACGAAATTTGGCGAGCAGCCCAGCGAGATTTTACAGATCTCCAGGGGTCAGGTCCAGGGATGATGATGATTACTGTCATTTTTGGGGCAATTTTACTTTCACTTCTCTTTTGGCCTACCTTGAACTCTCTTGTTGTCGGCCTCAACTCTGCCTCTCTATCTGCGTTATCTAAACCACTCCGTGCGCTGAGCTTTCCTCCTTCTCTCCTTCTCCTTCTCTCTCTGTCCTCTGTCTACTGCTGCATTACCATCACTCTCCATCTGTGGCTCTCTGAGGCGAAACAGAGTCCCCTGTCCTCTCCATCACTCCATCTCTCTCCATCTTTCTCGCTTCAGAGTGATGGGGACAGGCGGTCTTTTTTTTCTGCTTTATTTTTTCAGTTCCTTCACCTCTGTGTGGAATTCAGGTGAACACAATGCAAATAATAATGCTTCTAAAATCTAAGATCCAACTGTTCCGAACAACATCTGGAGGTATCACAGGTGCATCTGACCTCATTAAAAGCCAAGGCCATGTGTAGACAGCGTGATTAAATACCAGTCTTCCTGCGATGCTTTCAATCAATTCACCAGTGCAGTTCAGTCAGGCGTCAGGCGACTCCCTTGTCAGAATGGACCGTGGTGAGCATGCATGGTCACGATGAGCTGTGTTCATTGTCACTTCTACAGGGAGCTTATGTGACACAGGAAATGACATCTGCATTTTAGCACAGCAAAGCGAAATCCAATCTGAATGCGTGTACAAGAGGGATGTCATAGTGTGAGGTGTGAATGTAATCCAAGTGAATTAAAGAGGAAGTGTGACGTGGGAAGCATATTGATACGAGCTGAAAGAGGACCAACTCCACTTTCTGTGTCTCTCTGATTTTATTCACCATTTTCATTTTTCCGTCCTCTCTCTCTGTCTGAATTAAAGTCAATTATATTTTAGCCGGCATGGAATACTCACCACACCATAAATGTCACAAATTTCTGCCGAAGCAAAAACAGAGGCGAAAAAAAAATGACTGATGACTTAACCCGGCAGACAGCAACTATGACAGTGTCATATTATTAATAAAATAGTTAAAGAATGTCACGCTAAGTCATCATTTAATCAATTGCTGTTTACTGAAGGGCCTGCCTAATGCATCTTGCTCCATGTCCCCGTGTTATTATTAGCCAAGTTGATACTTTGGCCTGTATCAATACCGAGCACCTGCACACACACAATAATTAACTACCTGACAGCTGAGTTGATGTCTATCTTTCATAAGTACTTAATTAATTACATAATCTGAAAGTGCCTCTTTGGGTTGACCTCGCTAATTGCAAGTGTTACATGTTTGGTTTCAGTATTTTAAACAGACAGATCGCTAACTGCAACGCTGTTACGATACACGGCAGCGTTTTATATGAAGGTCCTTGCAATGAGAGTGAGTTAATAGATAATGAGGCCTTATACGTCCTGCAATAATATCATTATGTTTCAATTAGACTATATTACACTGGCCTCGAAGGTCCAAACACAAAAACATTACAGGAAACACAACAGCATTTCATAAAACACGATTTTGAAATAGTATTTACCTTTGTGGTAGTTCAGGGTACCCAAAAGTTGTCATTTTTTTCTCTGTTTTGTCCAATGTTGTGTTTCTGTGAAAAGTTATTATGTTTTCTAAACTGCTGTTTTCTGTTTGGAAAGGCGGCTGTGTTTTCTGTTATATTGTGTTTTGACTTTAAGGGCCACTGTACTTTATAGTGTTAATAATTGCATCATAAACATGTATAGGTATATTAGCTCATAAGACATTTAGAAGCCCTATAGAAAACTCATTAAAAAGTTATGACTACTTAAGACCGTTATTAAAAGCCTTGAGTTCCTTTGAATCGATTGAAAAAGCTTTTGAAACACATTTATTATGTTTAGTGTCTTAACCTTTTCAGTCAATGTTCAGCATTTTTTGTTACTTTATTAAGATTAATAATATATCAGTAACAAGTAATTGATCCTTTATAACACAGTTAACTATGGACTAATTGACAGTTAACTTGTCGCTACCATCTCTAAATTATTATTGGTGATCCCTTTATTAACACTTCTGTAGTCTCATAGGCTTAAGGGCTTTATTAAATATTGACTAACACTTAAGACGAAGACCTTTAAAAAAAGTTACCAAATATACCTGTAACATTCTTGTTATATATTTGAGAAAAGTTTTGTTTTGTTGTTTTTCATTTAGAATTTACAATAAGTTGTGTTTCATTCTTTACTTTTCATCACAACACACCCATCCCAACTCCCCACCCTCAACTTTATCTCCACCTCCCTGCCCGTCCCTCCATGTTTCCCAGAGCTTATTTCATGCCCTGAAATCTGGCGCCTAGCATCAGTCCTCCTCGCTGGCATATAGCTCCACTCATCCTCCTCCATATTGCTCTATCGTTCCGCTCCATCCATCCCTCTTTCCCCCCTCTTCTCCTCCTCCTCTCCTTGCCATTCTTGCTTCATTTGGCTCATGATGAGGTGTCACCGCTCTGCCCTTGAGTGGGCGAGAATCCCCTCTAACAAAAAGTGTTTGTCCGTACGTGCTGATGTCGGCGTGTGTGTAATGTGATTGCCTGTTCCTGTGTGGTGCTCTATATATGCGTGTTTAGTGTGTGTGGGGCCCGGCTTTGCCTGTAGAAGTGACAGACGTCAGGATTGTGCTGTCACAGCAGGAGAAGAGATGATTTACTTGTCAGGGGGCTGAGGGACAGGAAGGCAGATACAGTGCACAGATAAATGCACTGTGCTGCCTGTGGGATAATGTAAAGATGCTAGACTGCACTGCTGGGACATAAATAGTACAGTTTGACCAATGATGCAGAGTGAGCAAGGGCACATCAGCCTGGAACAGTGCATGTTTGTTTCAAATCAAGACTCACAGCATGTCATCCCCTGTCTCAGACTGTATTTCACTCTTCACCTGTACTCAATCATGTGATATGATACTGCTGAAAGTACACAGGCACCTTTAACCAAACACGCCTGGACTGTTGAATGACCTAAACTGGCCTGGCCTTAAGCAACCTTGACTAGACATTACAGAGATTTTACCAAACCAGAAGAAATGAGAATGAAACATGCTTAACTTAAGCATGTCTACAGTCGACTGAATCAATCTGAATTCTATACTACACTGAATAAAATAAGCAGAACTGGTCTAAACTAGAGTAAACTGGACTGGACTGGCTTGTCCACTTTGTTGACAGTGTAGATAAACAGTTAATTATCATCGCGGCAATACAATCCTCCCACCCTGACATCTCCTTTGACTGTGATGCCGAGATGAGTTCATATCGAGTGTCAGCAGAGGCGGTGGTTTGGGAGGTGACAGACAGGACAAGATGGCGGCTGAAAAGACGAATATTAGCCTGTCATTCCCGTGTCACTTCCTCAGTCTCTGTAAATGATAGCCAGGCTGGGGCACACGATAGCTGGCTTGCTGCAGGGAAATGACAGACTAAATGTTATCGGGGAATAAAGGTTACACCACATGTGTGCGCTGGAGGGCGAGGAGACGGGGAGTGAGAGTGGTGCAACTAGCCCCCTTTGTGCATTGACTTATGTATGTCTCACATGGCATTAAAGAAGAAATATTATGTTCATTTTCAGTTTCATAATGTACGGAACATGTTTCAATGCTCAACAAACACATCAGTTTTCTCACACTGTCCTGTGCTGCAGCTCTCTCTCTGAAAGCCCTGGTTGGTCAGCTCATACATCCCTGACCCATCACCACTAGCAACAACAGAGAAGTTTGATGAATACATTTTTAACTGCCAGACTAGCCGCTAGAGATTAATTATGGACAATATTATTATTTTGGACAATTTCCTTCTTTTCTTTCTTTGGTTGTACAAAATGAGTGAAATACAGTACACAGTCTGTATACAAGATTGTTCAATTAGCATATTTTTACTTGAAGCTCCCCAAACTAATCATTACTAACCTTAATTTTAAGTATGCATTGGAGACAGTACACATAAATGAACAGAAAGGCAATCGTGCCCATGCAGCAAAAAATAAATTAACCTTCTATTATAATCCAAAAAAAAACAATTGCTAAATCAACCTCTCTGTTTACACTACAGCAACAACAAAGAGGCATTGATTTGTGTAAGTGACATAAACACAGGTGATCATTAGCCTGTCATAGTAGGATCAGGTAACAATTACCAGATCATGATTACCTTGTCATCGTACCATAATTCAATAATAAAATTATAATGTTGTTGACAAATTGAGTCATATTGCAAAAATGATCATGGCAATTTGGGGAGAATTAAATGACTGAGATTAATAATGGATCTGAGTCCCCTTAGCCCCACGGTGCAGAGCAGTCTATTAACTTGTCATTGCTGGACAGGGGGACACAGCCTGCAGCAGTGCACGTAATGACAAATGTAAATGTCCCTTCATGATGGGATACACCTCATATTAAAGTCTAAAACTCTATATGTAGTTAGTGGACTTGTCGCAGGGATTTAAGCTGCAGATGAAATGAAACCAAATCATTTCAATCTTGTGGACAGGAACATAATCATCAGCTTGTCTCCAAAGGACTTAAGAGGCCATGGCAGGAAAGGCACATGCCGGTGACACTTGAAGCGATAAATTCAGCGCAGCTGAAATATTTAGCAAGTTATTGAAATTTTAAATAGAAGGTATGCACTGATTGTTAGTAAATGTGGCTTAAAGTTGCAATATTAACAATGATTTATGGAGCATGCCAGAGGCAGACCAGCTGTTTTGACTGTCAATGCCAGAGTCAGAGCAATAGATCATACAGTTGTTAAATCCGGGCCAAGCAATCAACCAATTTGACATATCGAGGATGACTGTTGCCATGAGCCTTGATCACTATGCTAATTTCTCTGCTAAAATCTCATTTATGCAGCATTCCAGTGTAGACTGCCTGCTTTAGCACACAAAAATAAAAAGCATAAAAATATCCCACTATCTATGATCAAAGAGGATTTTCTACTGTCACATCTGTCAGTGCATCAGTATCACCACATTTATAGATGTATTGAGTGTAGCAGATGAAGAGAAGGTTTGTTTTTAGTCATGCTCCCGGCATGACTCTACAATCATGTCAGTTGGTCGATCCAACACTTTGGTCCAGACTGAAATGTCTCAACCGGGGGGGAAATACACGGTTTTTCAAATGGAAAAGTTCAGAAGTTTATCAGTTAATAATTCTTCAGTATCATCAGTGTATCAGTTAGATGAATGAGTGATTGTGATCGATGTGGAGTGTTGTTGAGTGTAAAACTGAACTCAAAGCCAAGCCGAGGCAACACCCTGGTGCCTTGGGGATAATGGGGGACAGAGAGTGTGTTGTGAGCAGCGGCTCTTGAAAGCTCCCGAGACACAGGTCAGGTGCTCCAAGCTCAGTTAACTAAGCCTGCTGACCGGGGACCTGCAAGGCAAGAAAGATGCAAAAAAAAACATCACAACAGAGATTCATGATCCCCACGGGATGATTCCATGACAAGCATCATCATTTATTAAATACCATGCTTTGGTCATCCAGCCTTAGAACATTAGCCATCCTGATGAATTTTGGTTGACCAAAACATCAGATTTAGCAATTCTGATAAATAGCTCACCCAGTAAAGTGCGTGCCTCATGCAGGCTACTGAGGTTGAAGCTTGGGGTTTGAATCCACCCTGTAGCTTTGCTGCATGGAGTAAAATTTGTCATAAAAGCTTTATTTTTTATTACATAATTTTAAACAAAACTAAAGTGCTCCACTAATGACTATCCCATCTTGTGATGCCATGCTGGTGCTAGCATTTAGGTCACTACCAGTTGTGCCTTCTGCATTCTTAGTTGTGAGCTCTAATAAGCAGCACAGCACATGAAGCCAATACTGTTCTTCTTCTGTCAACATGATAACATGATTTGTAGTGAATAATAACAAAAATATGAATGATACCGTGTGTAAGCTGTCTCTGGATTTCAACTGATTAACTTTAAGCTGTTTGTTGGAGGTTCCAAATGGCAGCAAGGCTTGTGTAACTATGTGAATCTACCCTGGAGTACTGTTTGATCCCAGTAAACTGCACCTGACCCAGAACACCAAAGAATTGAGGGAATCAGACCAAGTGTTGCTGAGCCATGCTTTCTCTGTTTGGAGTGCTCACTCGCTGCTGTGAGCACGGTGGCAGTTTGTGTTTTACTTCAAGTTTTTATTCATTCAGCTATCCTCTGTTGCCGCACCACATTGTGATTTAGGCCAGTAAGAAGGCTGTAACTGTATATCAAATTATTGCCTACTGCAGCTTTAACCATAGGCCAGCTTCATCCACATCTCCTCAAAGTGCCAAGCTAAAATGGCAGATTTGGGTAACTGGTTTATTAAAGCGATGATGCACACACCTCCAGTCGGCATTCAGCAGACATTTCACCCGGGCCGTGGAGAGAAACTCTGAATCTTGTTAAAGTTATTTTGCTTCTACTTGGATAGGGAAAAATGAAATGGCTTTTAAACGGTTTGTGCTAAGCCCGGCCGCATAAACACACTGTCTGAACAGGAAATATTAACATACTGAGTGACAGCAGTGCAAGTCAAAACGGGGCAGAGTCGCAGATAACAAATAGAAAAGTCAACATGGGAAAATATGTCAAATGTAACAAGAGCCTCTAGTGCAACAGTCAACGCATTAAATTTGGCTTTAATTTGCTGCAGAGAAAGTGTAATGCTATATGATTTGCATTTGAATTACTGTACATCCGCAGAGACACACATTTTCTCACTCTCATGCACACACACACACACACACACACACAAGTGTCAAAATGCCTGCAGTCCAAGAGGGACTATAAGTACAACTACAGCAGTACGTTAGAACGTGAAGTGGACAAAGTATTTCCTCGCATCGGGGTCGACTAACACGGGAAACAAAAGTCATACATACATAGAAAACACACACACACTCACACACCCTGAGGCTTATAGAGGAAAAGTTGAGTGGCAGCTACTAAGGTGAAGCATAAGTCTCTGTTAGGACAAGGGACAAGTGTGTGTGTGTGTGTGTGTGTGTGTGTGTGCGTGATCACTGCTATTAGTGGCAATCTGGGGCCAAGGTGCACGGTAAATATGCCTGAGGCAAACATGTGTTTGTGTTTGTTTCTGTATCTGTATGTGAAAGCAGGAAGCCTATATGTTAATGCATCCACACACGCTGCTGCCCATAAGCGATTATTAGCAGTAAGAGATGGTTTGCAGGGCTGTGTGTGTGTGTGTGTGTGCGTGTGTGCCTGTGTGCCTGTGTGTGTGTGTGTAATTATTACAACCGTACAGTGATGTGGACCCCTGAGCCTCCCTAGGGCCAAGTTCAACACCATCATGTTTTCTCTCAGCTTACAAAACACCTCTGCAGTCCACTCTGCCTTCACCTCCCCAGGTACACATCTACTGTGGACCAGTGAATCTCCACTCACACCTTCCCTGTCTATAATTTCCTCCCTGAGGGTTTGAAAATGCCTCCGTATCAGTAATTGCGACTCTGAGGATGCTACCTGTGTCCCTGAAACATCTCGGATGCTTGAGTAAATTCTACTTGAATATAGCCAGTGTTCATCGTGTAATTTCATGCAAAGTGTGTTTAGCTTCCAAGACTATTTACTTGCAGGGCACACAGCTTCACTGGCAGCAATCTCTAGTCTCTGTATAATACTGACTTGGCGGTGCCAGGATTTCTTAAAAATAATTAAATTTGCCCCATTCAGCCCACAGCTCATTAACCTTCTGTTTGACCCCCAAAATCTTTTGGATGTTATACTAATAATGGTAATAGAGGAAGTGTAGGTTATTGGTCTGCACAGGCCTGTTTTTACAGCATCCTACTTTATGCGCCTATAGGACTTTCCCAGCACTGATCTGGTCCATAATCCACTCTACCAAGCAATTTTTCTTAGCTAGGAATCTAATTTCTGAGCCAGTCGCGATCAGATTTGACCATATACATTTTGACTGTCAGAATTTTTTTGGGCCCCAAATGCATTGACAAGGGATGATGAATGCTGTTATAGACTAAGCTAGTTGATGCTCATTAGGTATTTGTCTTGTGTGTGGTGGGATATGGCCCGCAAACTGGAGGCAATCTATTAGCCTTCCAACATCTAAGGTCCTAATTAAACACAGATACTATAAATAAAACATTAACTGCACCCCCAAACCCATACACTCAATGACTCACATTTAATGTAGTCTGTGGCCTCAGGTGAGATGTAAGAAATGGATCCCATGGTTACGCATGTCCCCAAAACAGAAAAATAATTGAAAATGCTCTTTCTAAGTTTGCACTAATTATTTCTAATGTGTTGCATGACAGATGGAAGGAAGTTTATGCATCAGTTTAACAATGAAATGCTTTAGATTTTTCTGCCAAGACTGACTCCATGCTGTCAGCACACAGTCTGCACAGCAGGTTCGGGCCATGTTTGGAATTAGAAATGGTGGAAAAGCTTTATTCCAACAGAGAAAATGTTTGAAAAAGTTTTATTGTTACATGATTATTGTGTTTGTTGGTAAGCTAGCCAAAAATGCATCGAATAATCACTAGGCCCATCCATCAGGCACTTACAATAACTGCTTATCAACACACTGTCCCATTTCTACTAATAATGGAACAAGAAGGACCTGTTGGATGTGAAGTTGCAGATGACAGGTTGCACACTTCCAACTTCTCATTGAAATAACCGACTCCTTTTCCCGAATTACATATGTCAGGTTTCCTATCAACATTGAGTTAGAATCTGAAATATTGCAAAATAGGCGCTTTTGATTTCGCTTTCGCTTTGACAACAAATCCTTTCACCATCACACTCCTGGGACTCTGCTGAGCCGATACCTTCAGTTTATAAATACAGCATCCTTGGTCCAACTAAATACCGAAAAAAAGACAGGTCGTTAGGCTAGCTGTTTTTCAACCGTTTCAAGTCTTGCTAAGCTAAACTAGACACCAAGAGGTTATTGATCTAAAATGTCTCCTCTAACTTCCATGAAGAAAGCGAATAAATGTACTTCCCAAAATGATGGTGGATATTCCTTAAATGAAGTTTACCCTCAGTTACTTTATGATGTGAAGTGGTGGGAAACTCACAGATGGACAGAAAGAATGTACAAGCAATACTGAGGTTGAGGGTTCCTCAGCATGAATTACTTTACTCTGCTGCTTAGGAAACATAACAAAATTGCTATCACGCACATTAATATGTGTGCACACAAACACACACACAGATTAAATACTGTAAGTTAACCTTTGGAACTCCAACAGTAGCCCGCTAGCTGTTAGACCTTTAAACAATGCAACTCATGCAGCAAATGTGCACACACATACGCACAGAACCATATTCTTTATTTTAATCAAATACAGGCACATAAATACACACACACACACACACACACACACTACTGAGTAATGGAAGGAACTTTCTTCGAGGAACAGCTAATTACCTGTAAAATGAACCGATGTGGACGAAAAAGGTGACTGACTATTGGAATTGGCAAATTACAAGTACTGTATGCTTGTGCTCTTCAGGCTGTGTGCGTGTATGTGTGAGTGTGTGTGCGTGTGTGTGTGTGTGTGTGTGTGTGTGGATAGAGTGAATGGATTGGTTGAGAGAGTATGGGAGAGTATAAGAAAGCCTTGAGGAAATTGAAAGGTGCCCTATTCAATCCCTTGCCCTCTTAGCATTGCGTCGGACTAGATTGTGCAAAAGTTTCAACATAACGTAATAATATGCTTCAAAACAATACTTAATCAATCCTTGACCTATTCACAATCAAGTTTAGAAGAAGAGTTTAGAGAATCCAAACCGCATAGCTGTCTAGACAACAGTGTTGGGAATAACGGCGTTAGAGTAAACAGCGTTACTAACGGCGTTACTTTTTTTCAGTAACGGGTAATCTAACTAATTACTATTTCCACCTTTACAACGCCGTTACAGTTACCGACTATTAAATGTGGCGCGTTACAAACTGAAGCTGCTCATTGAAGCTGTCACTGCATGAAAAGTGGGATTTTCGTCAGTATGCGGCACTGTAGATTGACGTGGTATTTCAGGTTTGCGGCTGCACACGGCAATTTGCAGGCAACACTGAAAACTGACGGAAATTGTCGGAAATTGACGTGGGCCTTGCTTGGCAGTTGTCACCCCATGACCCCCCTCCCCCTGATTCTAGGGGAGGCTTTAACATGTAAATGAAAATGCTGTGAGCTATACAAATGCAAATCAGGGTAGCAGGGGGACTTTTACCCCAGGTGACCTTTTTCTAAAAGGTGTTAACTTCATTTAAGAAAATCTCAGGCTCAGTATAGCCTAATTATAGACCCTTATATTTGAGCTTGAATGGATTTATTTAATGAAAGTATGCTAGATTAATTACTGTGTATGTCATTAGCAATGGCCAATGTTATGTAAAAAAGATTATTTATTCTTTCTCTCTCTCTCTCTCCTGGGAACAAGTTAAAGATAAAACACCAGTTGTTAAGAAGTTAAAATTTGCATGAAATATTTTGAGATAACCAAGATATTAAAATGTAAAAAAAAAAGTATTTCTATAATATCATGGGTTCTGAATGTTGTAAAAGCAGTTGAAAAGTAATTCTTATTGCGTGTGAGAGTTCATGACCTGTACGAGTTTTTACACTTCCGGGTAGACCGGAGCGTGAGTCACGAGGAAGAAGGAGCGGAGAGTTAATGGCGTCGAGCAGCTGACAGTGGACTGTGTGCGTCGTCATTGTCGTGTTTTATCACTAACAGACTGTGAGCTGTTGTCGACGTGCTGTGAGTGTGTGAGTTGGACTCTGCATCGCACTCGAAGTGTTTGTGTTTTAATGGACACGAAGCAAGTTCGGCTAAGCTAGCTAGCAGGAGCTAAGCTAGCTAGCAGGAGCTAGGCTAGCGGCCCGGCCATTGTCCAGAGGAGGCCTGCGCTGACGGGAGAAGCTTTGCCGGGTCGCCACGAAGAATGTCGCCGACGGACGGAGCTTCGCTGCCGCAGAGGGACACGGAGGTTTATCGCTGCGAGCATTTTGTTTCCACAGACTAACCTCGCCTCATAACAAGGCCGCGACCTCCTGTTAGCTCGGAGCCACGTCTGCAAGTCCAGATTTACACGATGCCGATAATGACGCCATTGTGTGTAAGTAACTGTTACTCTTTTCTCCCTCGCTTAATTTTACTGCGACTTACGTTTCTTTATTCATACCAGTCTTTTTAATTGTTTTCCAGCTGCCTGTGAGACATTGAGACAGTATGCAGGACAACAAACAACCAGATCTTGCATCGCAGGCTGACGCTGTGAGGAGTTCAGCTCAGAGTCGATCGAGGACAAAGAGGGTAAGATTTATTAGATTGGATCCGTCTGTGGTCAATGTGACTATTATTCTATTAAATAATAGATGTGTTGTATCCATACGCAGTGCATCGCGCAGTACTGATCGTCATTATTGATTATTTTTACAGCAGCTGGAAGCGAGACAGAGTGCTAGCTGAGGATGAGGTGGACCTTTGGAAGTGCGCCGCCATGGACCTGATGTCTGAGGAGGAAGACGGCACAAGATTGCGGGTGTCTGGATGAATTGTGCGACCTCCGTCCTTTCGCAGCCGGGAGCTCACCGAGCTCTGCGTCACACTGCTGTCACATGAGAGGCGATTCCGAAGTAGCAGCGCACCACAGACGTCTGCAAAAACAGACACTTCGCGGTGCTGCAGGATTTTGGGCCTCTTGTGAGCTTCCCGTTTGTTGTGTGGGCAGATTATGCTTTGCACATGCTGTGTGTTTGTGTTTGTGCTAATAAAACTCTTTCTTTGAATGAACAACACCTTCCTGGCAAATGTTCCTTTCCTCAGTAAATTCATTCATGTCATTGATGATATCATAAATATAAATGAATGAATAAATCATATAAATATAAATATATATACATTATACATTATATATATATATGTATGTATATATATATATATATATATATATATATATATATATATATATATATATATATATATATATATATATAGACCCAGGGTGACCAATCACGAGTGATTTTGCTTGTTTATGAGTAGTGGTTTCATCCAATACTGAGTGAGGATATTCAAGCCAGCCCACACATCCTCTGGCCACATAGACATATATACATAGACGCCGCATTGACTGCTGCCGCCCACTAGGGCAGCGTGCCTACAGGGCGGCCATCTTGGAACAGGCCCACTCGCTCCTACAGTGCATTACAGCTATGGAGGAATGGTGTTTCTACACAATAAAAGTGATAATAAATCGCTCAGTTGTCAAGCTATTTTAACGAGGTTTGTTTGTCAAACGTCATACATGACAGACAGACAGATACATATATATATATATATATATATATATATATATATCATTATGTTATTATATTATCATTATCTTATTTTGATACATATATATACACACACACACACATATATATACATGTATGTGTATATATATATATATATATATATATATATATATATATATATATATACATATACTATACGTATCATTATCATTGTTATTGTATTATCATTATATTATTTTAATTATTATTGCTATTATTATTATTGCTATTATTATCATATTATTTTCATTATTACTGGTATTATTATTATTGTTATTATTATTATTGCTATTATTATTATTATCATTATATTATGATTCTTGTTATTGCTTAATTATATTATTATTGTTGCTTTTGCTATTATTATTATATTCATATTATATTGTTATTATTATAATTATATCTCTATCATTATCATCATTATTATTATTATTATTATTATTATTATTGTAGACATAGGCTCTGCTGTCTCTACCCTTTTTGAATATCAGACCGTCAGAACAGCTTGCAGGAACTCACAGGATCACATTCTTTCCATTTTTTTGAGTGGCTCCCCTGAGGACTCAGACTTTGTTGCACGCTGCAGGACACAGAGGAGAACTTTGTTCCTCGTGGCTGTCCAGCTGTCCAAGAAACACCATATTCTTTTGGAAAATCTTATTTGTGTTATAAATCATCACCGTACAGACACGGTGAACAGACACTGCAGTCACAAGTTGATCTGGCCTCCTTTTGCGACCAGGAGGTGGCTGTGTGTCTGCTGTGAGGAGTGAAATAGGTGATACCGAGAGTCACCTGTGATCTGATTGGCATAGTGGAGTGACTGCCGCACTGGTATTTTTTTTTTCCCTCAGTGAATGTGAGCTCAAGTCCCGTAATTGTGTTTGTTCGAAAGGGCTCAATAGTTCCTCTATGTGATGCATGTTTACTCAGACAGGGAGAAGACAGAGTACGTGTTTTTAATAAAGGTTTATTAGAGATACACGTTCACAGGAAGAGCAACTCTCACCTTTCCTGTTTACAACGTCCTCCGTAACAACCAGCAACTCTGAAGATCTGACTTATTTCACTCATCAAATCCAACGTATTTTGAACACTATTTCTGTATTAAATGCACTGGCCTTAACAAAGGCACTGGTAAGTGAAATAAGTCAGCGACTGACACGTTTAATCAAACAGGACCCCAAACACGTATCAGGTATGTTTTTCACAGAAAAAACCTGAACAAAGAGGCAGATCAGAGGACAGCTACGTCTTCTCTTCCCGTTTTCAACATCTGTTGTAACTACGGTGACCACAGACGCATTCGGCTCACGGTCGCCAGTTAATGTAGTCCCGTGTTAAATCCGAAACACCGGCATCTTTTCATTCACAAATCTTCGGTCAGAAGCTCGTCTGCTGATAACATTAAGTTGAATTTGTATTTGGGTAGTAAAACCAGCATTTTAAAAATATCCAAGCACCCTGTATCATAGCTACATGTGTGACGTTTTTAACAAATCAATACGTTTGATAATCGGTCCAAAATTCAGCAAATAATTCTACTTTGAGATTAAGGAGTAACTCTTTCCTCCGTAGGTTGATGCACCGCTGCCTCTGCTAGCCCTGTTCCAAGATGGCGGCGCTGTAGGCACACCCCTCCACAGTCGATGAGGCGTCTATGTATATATGTCTATGTCTGGCCAGGCTTGGTTTCGCTGCTATTCATATGCAAATTAGAGGCGTTCGCACCTCCGGGAGCTCCACTGACGTCATGGTTCGTTTCCGACAATTTTCGGCACAGACAAACGCCACGTTCACAGCCTGTAAATTGTCGTTAACTGACGAAAATTAGGGAGATTTCCGGGCGTTTACGGGGCCGAAAATCCCACTTTTCATGCAGTGTGTTGTCATCCGACTCGGCTCTCAGCCACCGGAGCAGCAGAGCTGTTTTTCTTCCTCCGGTGAGGGAGGAGGGAGGGGCAAGACAACTGCATAATGATGATGATTGGCTCTCTAATGTTGAGTGACAGTTCTTAAGCCAATCAGTAGCAATGTTCGGTTGACACACAAGCGACATACGCACACAGCAGCCTCACACGCACAAACTAGCAGAGGTGAACTGTAGCAATGGCGAGTCCGGAGGGAAAGTTAACGTTTTCAAAGTGGAAGTACAGACACTACTTTAATCTATTTTGTCCACGTCCGTTGTAAGCAACTCTAATCTAATGAAGCATCTCTCAGCGGCACACGCTTCTACAAAACTAACACTGGCCAAAAACTCTGTTGCTGATGCTGTTGATGATGATAGCAGGCCAGGTGTGGCTAACGTGAGCTCTGCTAACAGCTTCACAAAAACTTGTGACACAGACTGAACTGAATGCAATGATAGACAGGTATGTTGTTGAGAACATGCTCCTGTTATCAACAGTTGACTCAGACTCCTTCAGAGCACTCACTGGCAAAATATCGGGGAGAGCAGGAGCCGGTCCACCATGCAGAAATACATTTTCTAAATACTAGATGCCGAGTACGCTAAAATGACTGCCGAGCTCAAAAGGGGGAAGAAATAAAAGGCAAAACGCAATAGTTACTTTTCCTGGTAACTAATTACTTTTATAGTGGAGTAATTCCATTACTGACTCAGTTACTTTTTGGGAGAAGTAACTAGTAACTATAACTAATTACTTTTTAAAAGTAACGTGCCCAACACTGCTAGACAATGATGTACTTCTGATTGTGTTACAGGGATTAAAATTTGCTGTCACCTCAACTGAAAACACGGAGCTATGTAATGATGTCATGTCACTGAATGTCATAAGACATGATCTTGGTTTTAGTGTGTACTAGTGATGTCTTGGTCTCAAGACCACTTTTTTAAGGTCTTGGTCTGATCTTGGACTCAACCATGTTTTTACTTCATCTTTCCTCAGTCTCAGATTTCAAGACAATTTATTTTATCTTATTTCAAGACCAGTCAAGACCATGACTTCAAGGATACAGTATACAGATTAAAAACCCAACGGATACACCATTTTTCGGGCCAATACCAGTGCCGATGGTTTGCAGGTGCCACATTTTATTGTGTGTCTTGCAGTGTGGGACTGGCACTGCACTTGGTCTTGACTCGATCTCAACCCCTCAAAGTCTTGGTCTTTTCTGGGTCTTGATTGACTAGGTCTCAGTTCAAGTGGTCTTAACTACAACATTAATTCTTGCTATACTGATTGCAAGTGCACTGAGGGTTGAATATATATGAGTACATCGGTTTTCTTCAGTCTATTTGCATATTAGATGATCCCATGTCCTTTGTTCATGACAAATGTTGAGAAAAAAACCAGGTTGAAGGTCATTTAGGCAACCTGGAGGCTTTGTTATAAATAACATGTCATCCTCAGTAAACGTATACATCATAGCCTATCTGCCATGGTTTTAAAAATGGAGCGAGCACGTGTGCAGATGTTCGGAATGGCTCCACTATATTGCAAATTAAGTCTGTTTGGCCTAGAATGAGGCACCCACTTTCCAATGCGTGCAGCTGTTACACTGGCAGCATCAACAAACTTGACTGTCACCAAAATATAATATAATATAATAATATATAATTTCACATGGCAGCCCATTAAGTCATTGGTTCACACCTGGTGTATCTTCGTGCTTGTAACATGGTGAAACTGAACCAGTGCTTGCAAATACACAGATGAGAAATTGTGCTTTCCTGAAGGTTAGAGAGGCAGGCTTGGGGCTGGCTGGCTTAAATGAATGAGTAATGTTCTCCCATCCCTCGGCAGCTACAGTTGAAGTGCCCTTGGAAGAGGCACTGAACCCCCAATTGCTCCAATTGAGTTGCTCAGTGGCCAGAAATGCAAAACTGTGGCTGCACTGGGTGCCTACCAAATGGGGTTGTGTGAAAGAGTGCGACCAGGGTGGGAAAGCAGCCACCATGCAAATGCTGGTTCATTCTGGCTGGCGATTGTACCATAAGTTGGTTTACTTTGCCATTCACTTTGGCAGGTAACTAACCATCATTTGGTTATTCAGTTCTATTCTGAAAATCTAGTTGGCTTGATTGTTAGTTTAAGTATCTGATAAGTATGTCGACACTAGCAGCCACATAGTCATCTAGCCGTCCATTAAAAAGTGGTCGTACTCTAAATTGAGGGCTTTCATTTCAGATGGATGGATGAA
Organism: Sparus aurata; assembly: GCF_900880675.1. Taxonomy (NCBI): domain Eukaryota; kingdom Metazoa; phylum Chordata; class Actinopteri; order Spariformes; family Sparidae; genus Sparus; species Sparus aurata. The sequence goes on along the minus strand of NC_044187.1, from coordinate 25,709,206 downwards.
AGTGGCTCACATGTTGTGAGATGTCTTATCACAGTGACCACTGATCACACTTTTAACATTGGTGCCATTACAAATAGAATTATTCTTGCCCGGTTACACAAGGGTTAAACAATAATTTCGATCTGGCACTACCGAAAATAAAAACTATTCTATGGTCTTTGCAATACTTGTTCCTGTAACAAGTTGAGAGCCTCTGATCTAGAGGGTCAAATTCAATCTGACTGCCTTTATTATACTGCATATAATTTATGGTGCAGCTATTACTAAAGATCAATAGCACTTAAACTGCTCCATTGATATTGAAACCTGCACTGATTTACAAGCAGATCGGCCTTTGGTCAAATCAAGAAACACACACATACACACACACACACAAAAATACAAACACAAATGTAACCCACTTGTACATTTGATATAATACAGTGACTTCCCAGTGTCACAGTGTTGTCTTTGTCTGCCATTCATTTCCTGTGATTGCTCTTTGAGGTACACACTGACACTCACACACGCACACACAAACACACACACGCACACACACACACTTCAATGACAAAAAAAAACAACTGGCTTTTAGATTAGATTGGATTGCGTGTGTGTGTGTATGTGTGTCTGCAGTTTACTTTCGTTTGAACGGCCAGCTGGCCAGCAAACCTGTATGCACTCGCACACACACAGTTTTGCTACACCTGAGAGGACATTGTATTAATTTATATTAATTCCCAAAAATATTTTGAAGTATGGTGACAAACACGCACATGCACACATCTGGGACCTTCACACAAACACAGCAGAAGTGTGTCGGTGTGTCTGTTTGTGTGTGTGTGTGTGTGTGTGTGTGTGTGTGTGTGTGTGTGTGTGTATGCTTGAGTGCCAACTACCAATGCATGAGGACTCAGGGATTGTCAGCACTGCCAAGGATATGACACCAGCCCTGCAGAAAACAACCAGCAGATGGATGAGTAGATGGACTGGTGGAAGTTGATGGAAATCTTTTAAACTCAACGGGCAGAGTGCTGCATGAACACTGCCACGGATGAGATTTAATTGGTGGCCACCCAATGCTGTCACATGGGGGGGTGATAGGAACCCGTCTCTGTGCCAACAACAGGAGATTTCGCACAGACAGGATAATTACTTATTAAAAAGAAGTAGCTATGGTGATATTCTTTGAATCTGGAGCTACAACACTGATGCAAATGTCACGATACCCAATCGCTCATCAAACTGTGATGTGCGTTTATTACGAGTTAAAGGACAATTACGGCATTTTCTAACTTAGGTGTTATTCTTATAATTGAGGCTATTCTGACTATGGAGGATCTTGAGCTCACAAACACCACCTCTAATGCAGATATTCTGGAAAACAGGTTCTTAAGCAGTAAGCTCAGCTGAACGCACTCAAGAGACCTGAAAATATAGATTTTTTTTAAGTTTTGTAAAGGGTGCCTATGCATAACATATCAGAACACATCATATCATGATCTTGGAGTTTTCAGGTTTTGTATGGGAATGTCGCACTGAGATGATAAACATTAGAGATAAAGCATACTAGTTAGCAGAACTGTTGTATGTATTTTTTATGTTTAACCTATCAAGGTTTTGACTTTCCCCTCACATAACATAAAAAGCTTTCAAAGATGACAGATGGGTGAAAACAAGTCAGATAGAGCATAATTTAAAGCCCACAATACACTCTTCGTCAGGGGATAAATTAAGTTGCACTGCCTGTAAGACATTCACTCTCCTCAGACTCTCATTTCTGAGCAAGTTTCATGCTCTGACACAGTTTAGATTTCAGTCACCTGGAATAAATCTGATAAATGCCACTGACAGGTTGTGCCGAACTTGAGCTAACAGCCGAAACATGTGGCAACGAGGAAACCCCCACAACTGTGCAGCTCAAGTTCATTGGCCAACTGTTAAGGTCATTTTTGAATCAGAATGTCAATTTCCATCTTTGGAATCTGCGACCAGCCAGCTAAGTCAAAGTCAATTTGGAGCACTGCATCGGTGCAGTATGGAGGTCCCCTTCTCAGAAATGTGATCACATAAAATGCTACTTGAAATGTCAAACTCCTGGGGAATGTCATCGATTTACTGATTTAGCCAATCACTGCTATCAGAAACGGCAGCGGCACATGGAAAATGGACATTTCCACCTACAATTCCTTCCACTTTACATTCCTTGATGAGAAGTCTGACATTACAGCATGTGCATGTGGCATTTAATGTCTGATGCGACCGTGACCTGACTGAACTGTCTTATGACTCCCAGTGGTATCATTAAAATACTTCCATTTCTCCAACAACGAGCTTGTACTCCTTTGGGGACCAATAGCTTTGGCTATTGGAAACCGTTTTCCTCACTTGAATGTTAACTCTATCCAGGTTTTTGGATGCCTTTGGGTGAGCACACAAAACACCTCCACACCAAAACGTCCAAATGGTGTATAAAGATTTAATTTGGCAGTCAAATTCTGGGGGGGGGAGAATCGGCTATTGGTGCGGAGGGAGCAGTTGGTGAGTGCTCCCCTGGTGCACCTGCTTTCCAAGTGGGTTTTCTGTGATGTTTTTGCATGATGTACTAAGTGCAGGATAAACCCCACCATACGCACACAACCTAAAGATCTTTACCTTGACATCATCTAAATATGTGGTGAAATTTAAGTTCGAACAAACGTGCTGTCAAATTACCCACTCATCTTACATGGCATTCACGTGAACACGTCGAGGGGGGGCAACAACTTAGGGGAGAGGTGTTAGAGCGAGGTGAGAGGTGTTAGGGCAGAGACCCGTGTCGTGTCCCCCCCCCCCACACACACACATACACACACACACACGAGTCGACGGGCACTTGCGCGCAAAGCACACACTGTTTTCACTTTTAAGCAGATCTGCGTGAATTCCATGGAGGGATGATAGCGTGGCCATCCCTTCCTCCATCCCCCTCTCTCCCCTTCTAACCGTGCACGGACCCTCTGCACGGAGATGCCGCCCCGTCGGGCAAACCCGTCCCGTCTATCGAGCGTCCCACCGACGCCCACAGCAGCTCTCCGCAACTATCCTCAGTGCAAGCGAAGCATATTGAAATTCACCCCACGCACCCAACACTGACATGCTCTCTCCCCCTCTGTCTCTCTCTCTCTCTTTATTCCCTCGCCAACATAGAAAGAGTAAGGGTTTGTGCTTGTGTGTCAGAGCGGGTGTTGCAACAACCAGCGCTCCAACCCGCCACAATTTGTTTACTGCAGCTCAAGACATCCCCAGCGTCCTGGGTCACCCATCTAGCCCAAACACCCAGCCGTTCACCCTGCGCATCCGCTTCACCGTTCACCATCAGCCGCCCTCCCGCGGATTAATCCAACAAGCCACCTAGTGATAACAGCCACCCGACCGGCCACCCCACCATAGCCAGTCACCCTCCAAGCCACCCGGTCGACCATTCACCCACTCCACCCACCCAGCGGAGGATCGCAACTCTCCTCCGGGCGGACAAGCGCGCGCCGCCAGGCTGCGAGCGTCTTACCTTGAGCGCTTCTATATCCAAAGACGTCGACCGGTCCATGATAGAGAAGTGAAGTGCTGCAAATCAGTCACGAAAATAGAAGTCCCACGGGCGAGGAAGAGGAGAGGGAAAGAGATTAAAAACGCAGTTAAAAAAAAAAAAAAAAAAAAAAGTTTGAATGATCTCTAGAGTCCCAAACTCTGCTGCAACATCCTCTGGTTTTATTGTGAGGAGCAGGTTATCAGTATTCCACCACGGCGACGGATTTTCTCAGTTTCATTCCTCCTGGTGGGTCGCTTGGTAAAAATCAGGACTCCATGCCGTGGAAGTCCCCCCCCCCCCCCGCCCCAACCGCCGGTCCGCGGTTAGTCCGCGCTGGGGACGGAGGGAATAGAAGATAAAGAGAGAGATAGAATCAGACGAGCCGTGCGTAATGTTTCAAGATGCGGCTTTTGCGCACTTGACGATCCGGTGCGTCTTGTTTGGTTGTTGTTACATCTGAGTAAGAAATATCACCCCCCCCTCCTCCCCTCCCACTGCAGGAATGGAGACGGGATTCAGACTCTCCTGTCAGTAGCGGTCGGTCAGCGGATAGACGCCGTTATATCCCGTTGAATCCCGGGAAAATGTGAGTGTGATGTGGTGTCTGCTCGTGCAGTGGTCGGCGACTGGAGAGAAGGAGTCCGGATCAGACAGATGATATTCTGCTTTGCCTGGGCGACTTCCATGCGGCAAACCGCCAGAGATATCAGCTCTCCCTGAAAGAAAAGGGAGAGACAGGAGGAGAGAGAGACAGTGCGAGAGAGAGAGAGAGAGAGAGAGAGAGAGAGAGAGAGAGAGAGAGAGAGAGAGAGAGCCGGTAGGAGAAATGCTGAAGAGAGGAGATGAGGAGAGCTGCGAGAGTTGAGACGAGAGGAGAGAAGGAAGGAAGGTTTATGCTGTATATTATTCCAATGACTGGCGCACCGGTGTGTGTGTGTGTGTGTGTGTGTGTGTGTGTGTGACAGAAAGAGAGGGAGGAAGAGGAGGAGAGTGTAAAGGCTCGCTCTAATCAACTAGATGAGTCGAAAATGCTGCTTTGCCGCTGAAGACAAGGAAGAGATTTAAATGCAGAGGCTGTTGGAGGGCTGTTGCATAAAGTCTGTGGGGTGCTGCCTGTGTGTGTGTGTGTGTGTGTGTGTGTGTGTTTCTGTACACTAACATAATTTGGAGTCAATGAATTACAGCATTTCTCTCTATGAATATTAGAGAAATATAATTAGATTGTGCCTGTATGGACAAAACATATAGCCTATATATATTTGATCTAACTTTCTTTCTTTCTTTCTTTCCTTCCTTCCTGCCTTTCTTCCTTCCTTCCCATGGTGCAAATTGCCCTCATCCCTCTCCTGCATTATATGGTGTCGCCGCCTGCCGACCACCACAGCTTTTTATTATCTGTCAGACACCTTTTGAATAAGGAGAAGAGGAGTGCAGAGAAGGGTGTGAGAGGAGAGAAGGAGAAGGAGAAGAAGAAGAAGGAAAATGAGAAGCAAGGAGTAGAGGAGGCTCGGTGGCAAAAGAGGAGGGTGGAGGGGGTGAGGAAAAGAGAGGAGTTGTGGCGACCAAAGAAGGGGGGGTGAGGATATCGTGTCCATCTCGTGTCCATGGTAATACTGTACTGTGCAAATGTGTGATACAAGCCGCCAAAAGCAACAAAATACTGCATATCATGTGGAAAAACAAACTCGTTGAAGTTCCCTGATGGGGTTGGTATCGTTATTGTCCTCAAATCTTTGAGAAACACACCATTTGCAAGACAGAAAATAAGATTTTTTTCTTAAATGACCAACTGTGGTTTTTAAATCCGCAGACCTCTGCTTTCTCCGGCAGTAACATTTCACTCAAAGACATTTTCACTACCGTCCTCCCGACCTGTAGTATAGGATATGATGACTGCAGACAAGGCAAGACAGGCAGGATATGCTGAATAATGTTCTCTCGCAGACCCAGGCCTCTGCCGGCCAAGCGGAAAACACCTTGCCATGCTGTAACAAGAAGGGATATGATTATCATTTCACCCAATCATACTCTGCTGAGGATTTAAACCACAACAGTTATTGTCCATTTTTGTAATGTATCAATGTCCTGTGCGTCTGCAAAGCTCCAAAGATGTGTGTTTGGCTGCATCATCATCGCTGTTATTCAACTTTTTAAAGTCATTAATGTGGTGTAGCATCAGTTGTTCAACATCCAGCATTCACACTGCAATTGCTGTTGGCTAGATTTGGTTTATCTCTTTATCTTGCTTGTCCAGCAACGGTGCTAGAAAAATAAGAGAAGAAGAAACGTCACCTAGGTCAGAACACCGATGTTTAACTACATATCTTTAAATGTTAATGTTTTGGCTAACCACAAGCCACTTGCATGTCAGCCACCAGTTGCCTACCAGCAAGTGCTGCTATTAGCGCTGCGTCACAGTAATTTAACCAACGGGCTTAAAGGTGCAATATGCAAGAACTGTCCACTTGTTAAATTGATCCTCAAAACAAATAGGGAGGAATATACCACCAGAGTACACATTCTTACACATTGGTGACGTAGCCCAGGTAAAAGACGAGACCCCGAAACTAGAGGATGTAGAATGTCTGTGCGCGAGACAGAACAACATGTCGAAGCCAAACATACGGTTCCAGACTGTTTCTTTGGCTTTACCATTAGTTTGGTGAAGCCGAACGACTCCTTCAAAATGGCGTCACATGCATCAGATGCATTATCATTTCTGCTGCAACTTCAAAGCTTACATTTCGAGCACCATTTCACGACCTTCCACTTCACACTGTTGTGACTTCCTGTGAGCTTTGAGTGCGATAGGCAATTTAATAGACTTGCCTGAGAGAGCATAGGCACACGGCTGCATTCACACATTTGTGCTGTACAGAGCTCAGATACTTCATGAACGCATGCACACAGGGGAATACACACATACGCACGCGCGCGCACACACACACACACACACACACAGCTATGGGCCTATTGAATAGCACACTAGAGAACACAGAGGAACATTTGTTGAGGGAGTCGGTCAGAGATAACGAACATCATATTAATGAATGCCTCACTCATTCTCTCCGCTCCTCCCTCTCTGTTTGTCTGACTCTCTTCTTTGCTACTTTTTCCTTCCTCACTCTCTATACCCTCTCTCTCTCTCTCTCTCTCTCTCTCCATCCCTCTCTCTGCCTCTGCTTTGCCTCCAATCGCTCTCCACCCCAACACCTTTCTTGCTCACTCTCTCTCTCTGCCTCTCTTTTGATGTCGCTCTCCCTCTCAACCTCCCTCTCTCTCTCGCTCCTTTGCTATTTTCTGCTCCTCTGTAACTCGGGGACCCCCACCACCACCTCCACCTCCCCTCCACCATCTCTCTTTTTTTTTTTTTCTATAAACTTTGTGCTGTCGGGCAATTAATCATTTTGCCGAGGACTCGTTATTTTTTACAAGGGAGCGGCTGATATCGGGTACGGTCACCCGGTCCTGTGCCAGCTGGAAATGACATCACCCATCGCTCCCCCCTCTCCCTCTCCCTCCAGTTTCCCCCTTGCATTTCCGCTGCATTTTAACACCATAAACAGTTTTTCCTCTCCTTCCATGCTGTCTCTCGTATGCTTGGCTTTATATCTCTGCTGCTTGCCCAGAAATGCAAATATACAGAATCCCTCTGAGTAACTTCGGTGCTTACTTCAGTGACTTTATTGCCACAACTCAATCAAAACAAGGATGGCTATAAGCACTATACTAAATGTCTTTTCCCGTACAAGAGTACACTGATTTATCACGTGTGAATTTCCCTTGGGCAGTGGTTTTCACATTTTACATTTCACAATTGCTCTTCATTTTAGATGTATCTCTCCAACTCCCTTATTACAGTATAATGAAGTATCCATCCTGACTATGTAGTGCATAATTTTACCTGCCCCGCGACTCTAATGACCCATGATGCAGCTGTGAAGTGGCAGCGGCTGACTTTAACAGGCTTCTCTGTCTCTCTCACTGTCCCTCTGCTCTCTCTCCCTCTTACAGCACTCTGCGAGGCTGCGATCAGATAGGAGCTTTATTCTTCGGCTCGAAATGCAAAGTGCAGCCATTTGCTTTGCTAGCTGGCGGAGAGAGCAAACGCCTGCGGGAGAGTTGCATTATTATTGTTATTTCCATGCAGCACAAGGCAACTTGAAAGTTACCTGTTAACATTAGCTAACTAATGGGATACAGTGGAAACAGGAGCAAAGAACGATTGTGATTGCAAAAAATTACCATAAGAGAAAGTTCAGGGCCTCACATGGTTATTAACATGATTATTTCATTGGTATTTTGGAAGGAAGGTCAATTTGTGTATAAAATTGTTACCATCATAGGTCCTTACAAGTTCTTAAAAGCAACATTATGTAGAAATTGGCATTTTGTGTGACGCCCCCTTGCCTCTGCGTCACATTTTAACACAGATGTGCATTGAGTCAAATGGGTTAGGTAAATGCAGTGAAAGTAAATCTCAACATCACTACTTGAGGGGAAATACATGATGTCTTCATATTGATATCTCTCCATTACAGCAAATTTCATTTGAAACTATAAGTATATTGTGTGATTATCTGATTTGCAGTAAGTTAATCTGCAACAATTCTAAAAAATATGTTAATTTTTAAGTAATTTTTGTTGTTGTTGCTAAAACCAAATATTCACTGGATCCAGCTGCTTGATTATGAGACTTTCTCTGGTTTATTAGTACTCTACTATTATGAATATCACTGGGTTTTGGACAAAACAAGCAATTTGAATACATCATTTTGGACTTTGGGAAATGGTGATGGGCATTTTTAATTATTTCCTCACTTAGACCAAATACTCAACAGCAGATTATTCTCTCAGTCAGTTAATTGAGGAAGTAATCTGTAGATGAATCGATAAGGTTTTCATTAAAGATTATTTTCTCTCTGTCATTAGTTGTTGCTTGAATAAATGTCCCTCAGATAAAAGGTTTACCAGACACTATCTGCGGTACAGCTTATTAACTTCTTCGACCTTTCCGTTAAAAAGTTCAGAAACTTCAGTTCTAGTGTAATAACCACGGAGACAATTCCAAGGGAACCATTTGACAAATTTGGCAACCAAGCTCGGCAAGTCTGGGATTGTTTCCATGATTGAGCTGCTACAGAGCGAATGAGCTGTGGTTTAACAAGACTGCAACACGTAGTGATTGTTTCACGGTGCATTGGCTTTAATATTCCAACATGCGTTTCATCTCAGCTGTGTTTGTGTACGCGTGCTTGAAATACTCACTTCATTCATCCCATGTTAATTTATGAGTTTTGTGTTCATTTGGGTGCTTGTCTTATTAAAATGCCATTCAGTTTCATTTAAAAAATACTGCTCTTGCTACCACTTAGCAGAAGATTGCATTGGTTTCTTCCAGCAGGTCATTAGACCTTGCACAAGCCACTTACATGTCTATTACTGGGCCATTACCACCCCACCCCACTCATCCCTATGGTGGAGGGATGGGTTCTTTCTGACATATCAGCATATCAGTGCACATATTGCTATCTACCTCAATTTACCATTGCGTTGTGTCTCTTAACCAGCGTCTGTTTTTCTCAATTCTTTGGGTATACATTAACCCGCCTGCATTGGTGGGATTGTCCTGCAGGATTTTTTTGGTAATGCTTTTTGCATTGTTTTATTGTACTGCAACATTATTTATTCACAAAATAAGTACAGAGAAGATAAACAGGTCTGTCAGTGCATTTCCAACACGTTATACCTCCTGACAGTAATATTATGTTGCTAAGAGCTGAAGTGAGTCAATAGAGAGTGTACCACCTGAGGAGGCCTGCAATCTAAAAGACGGACAAAAAGCTTTTTTTGCACCACATTGAGTGAATGCAACAAAGTAAACTAGATTAGCCACTTCCTCTCTCTTGCCTCCGGGTCAGAGCCAGGGAAGTACACCAAGTGGCCGAAAAAAAGGAGAAAGCCATATCCACTTTAATACAACTAAGTACATTATCCTTTGTGATACTTACAGCCCTAATGGTATCTTTTTGCTGATAGAGTGTGGATGTATCTGAATACATATCAAATCTTAACAACCCTCTCAAAAAGTCAGCACTGCTCTGACTGTGAAAAGTTTTACACAGTGATTAAGTAAGTTATTACAAGACTAATGTACTGCGTTACATTAGTCACAAACTGCTTAGATGTAATTTCATAGGTAGAGAGGGACAAATGTCACCCCCTAGTGATTTCTCATAAATCATTTGCCCCCCTCAATTAACTCTGTCAAGTGGCCGCAACAATCTTACCCTTCTAAGAACATTTGAGAAAAGGAGCGAGGAACAGAGACAAATTCTGCAGTCCTTAGTTCAGACATCACATTCCCCTAATGTGACGTCTGACAAATAGCAGGCCCAGCTGCATACCAGTAAATCGAGGCCTTTTTTTTTACTCAGCCATCTGACTTTTTCAAGTGTTCTCAAACTGAAACACATTCTCAATGGATTCTTAACGATGAAGTCAACTAAAAAATGGCAGCATGTAAATCTTGTAAAGTGACTTATTGACATTCATATTTCTCTGTCTGACTGCTGATGCGGTTTGAAAAGCCATAAAAGACTATCAAAAAACAGATTTAGTCAACCCAATGTTGTGGATTCAAATTATATCTATCTGCCTGTCTATTGCAGCCTCTAACCTGTGACCTGTACAGATATAGATTTTTTTGCATTACAGTCCAACCTGAAAAAAAGACACTGTGGAATCTGTGCCTAATTTTTAATTTATGATGACATTTAGCAACTTTTGTATGATGTTCATTGCTTTTCTTTGTGATATTGTATCATACGTTTACATAAATCAAAGTGACATCTAGGGCACTATGGCCTACTAATTGAGGGACATCAAATGTGCTTCCAATAGGGACCCTTAAAGAAACATAAACAAACTATAATAGTATCTGCAGTGTATTAAAATTAAATAGCCTATTAATTATAATTCTAATTGCTTCAACCTCTCCAATAGTTGCCTACTCCCTAGCTGAAATGACATGTCTGACCTCTAGATATTAATATAAAATCAGTAAAGCTAGTTTAATCTAAAAAAAAACTACAAAACCCAGAGTCTACCGCTTTACAGGTACTTCCCGTTGATTGGTCGACGCAGAGTCCAATCACTTGTCGGAGACGTGTCTCGCTGTCAGAGCATCCTTCCGTCATGGCGTCTGTTTGGGTGAAATCCATCGCTAACCTGCCGGTCCTATCTGTTTTCCTACTGCTGGTGCTATGTCTGCCACCCGGAGGAGGACAAAAGAAGAAGGAGGTAACGCGTAGACCGCGTAAATGTATTTTTCAGCGAATATTGTTGTGTTTATCAATGGAAATTACGTGCAAACTGAGTCTGCCGGTGCGCGTTAAGCTAGGGACGTTCAGTTACGAAGGACAGGAAGTGTTTAAAAGAAAAGGAACAATAAACGCTTTTCGTATGATGTAAATGGAAGGGACACTACTTACGAGTTGTCTCTACGTTTTGTCGTTGATTCTCTCCCTTGTGATTGAGCTTTGCCATCATGCTGGATAATAAGACAAGCGTACAAGCTTGAGGCATAGGAAGCTAATGTAGCTAAGCTAATATGTATTGTACAGCATCCCGTGGAAGGTCGATTTGGTCGGGAAGCACTACTGAAATATCTTAAGTGTTTCTATTGTTTCACCTGTAATACTTTAATTTGATTGAATGCATTGCTGCATTGTCGACGGTGTGGTTTTTATTTTGAAAATCGTAAGTGCAGGACGTGCTATCTCTCACTTCTTGGTAGCTTAACCGTGACGTCTGATGCTGGCGAAAATGTCAAAGTAACCACAATAGATGACTGCAGGCTAGCTGCATTAAGTTGTTAAAATGCAACAGAACGGTCTTTTCAACTGCTGCTGGTTTAGTGCACAAGACTTTCATGTGGTTCTTCTACTGAAGTGAAGGCAGGTCTGTTTAACCTGAAACGGAAGTGAGCAGGAAGCTCTTGTGGATTCCTAGCTCGAACTGTCAGTTAACGCTGGAGTGGTCTGTTCACCTTTGTGTTGAATCGACTGACATAGCTTAAGAATATTCTGTTGGTAACATTAGATATATTGTACTTTAATAATAGTAATCGGGCTGTATGTACTGTATTGGCAATAGGATTGCTTTTTGTCGTTATACCGACATCATATTGAATAGTGTTTGGTGGGAGCTCCAAAAGAGAATGAAAGCGATAACCCGCCTCAAAGTGCAATCTGCTTCATGTAATCACTCAACAGGGTTAACCGTGATTATCACTCTGATTTGTTTATCTGTTTATGCTGAATGTTTAAAGCCACTATATACTTTATTGTAAAGTGGTACTTTATCATTTATGTGTATTTATTCCTGCCTTTTGTTATTTATATTGATTTCTTATTTAGTATGACTTCTTACCAAGAATTATGAGAAACACTATACTTTTCATTTGGGGGTGAAAGTCAAAGTTTGACCATGGGTGTAGGAGTTTAACTCTAACTCTAGATCCACAAGATATTAGCTTTTATCTCACATAGGGCTGGGTACCGAACATAGGTTCTTTTATGGCACCGACCGAAATGCTTCGGTAGTACCAAGTATCAAAATATGCCTCGTCTTTCGGTGCCAAGTTTCGGTCCCCAGAGGTTAATCAGGTGATCAAGATCTGATAATGCTGCCGGTGATTGGCTGTGACGTTACACGTGATTGCGGCATGCAAGAAAAATACACATGTGGTTACCAGAGACGTTTTGTGGTTACGCCCACAGACGTGGTTCTTGTGTGTGTCATTGGACTGGTTAAAAAATCACTGAGGTCAAAAGCGTGGCTCCATTTTAGCAAGATTGATGCCAATCGTGCGTGATGCAATATATGCAAAAAAGTCATTGTTGATAAAGCCAGCAACACAACTAATTTGATGAAGCACCTGACCGTGCACAGAATCATTTTAAGAGCAGAAAGTTGCTCTGTGTTTGACTGCAAGAAAAGCGGACCGGAGCCATCCTCCTCTTAGCATTCAAGTCCGCCTATGGACGTTACAGAGCCCGAGCAACCTGATTCAAAATCTCCAGCATCGGACTCCAGTGTGTAACGCTAACTTAAGATATTAGTGTGTAGCTTTATTTCATGGCTATGTAGCTAGCTAAATCAAAAGCTAACTAGAGATTGACAGTAACAGTAACATCAAGCCTGATGTTTTATCTGTGTGATTCATGTTTTGAGGCATTTACTGGCAACGTACATGAGAATCATGATTTTCATACAGTAAAAACGTAAATTAAAAAGTGTGTGTCTTAACAGAATATGGGGAACCTCTCCCCCATGGCTTGCGACAGCACTGTGAGCAGGGATTCAGATCAAAAACAGCTGTAATGGTGGGGGCATGTTGTTACATTAATGGTGAAACAGTTATATGTGTCAGGAAGTCCAATTGGAGTAAAAGAGTATTGAATTTAATAATGCGTTTACATACGTAATACTTCACATTTTTTGTCCAAGACAAAACTTTGCTTGGCTACATTTGGCTTCAATTTATGCTGGACAACCCTACATTGTTTTGAACCCATGCACTCAGGGCTTGAGTCTGTCTGAAAATGGCCTTGGCTGAAGTTGCCATTGGATCAGATGGCAATAGAGGAACACCTGGTTTTGGAGTAGTAAAGTCTAACTTACTATACTAGCATTCATAGAGCTGAGAGCGTCAGACCCCCCAGAGAAGAATGAAGAAACAATGTGTACATCTATTCTTCTCTTTCATCATCTTTCTCCATACGCGTTTGGAGGGTTGCAACTAATAATTATTTAAATAATTTAAATTCAAAATTACCCAGAGACCAAAGTGACGACTTCAAATTGTTTCTTTTGTCCGACCAACAGTCTAAAACACGAAACTCATTTACTGTCATAACTGCCAAAAAAAAGCAGCAAATCCTGACATTTAAAGGTCCACTATGTAATTTGGGGGAATACAATTTAATCAGAAGAGAAAGATTTTCATTGACTAATGCCTTGACAAAATAAACAAACATACGGTCTTTGTTTGCATGACTGAATAAACTAAATAAGCAAACTGACCTAAAGGGCAAATTTCATGCATTTTTATTTTGTTTATATTTTACAGACCCTGCCAACTTTTTAGCTTCAAACAGTGTTCTGGGGACCTTATTTACAGCTTGTTTTTTCACTTACGGAAACCATAAGAGTTTTCCTCATTGATATTGTAAATATTAAAATTCTGACTTTGAATGTCTTCTCCAAAACTACATAGTTCCCCTTTTAGAAAATGCAACTGGTACATTTTTTAGATTTTTGCATGTAAAATGGCTCAAACAATTAATCAGTTATCAAAAGCTAGATGACAGAAAAAATTGTCTTAAAGACAAATTGATTAATTGACTAAATAGTTACAGCTCAAACCATTTGTAAGTTTTGTAGGCTCCCATACTGCTTTCCATTGGTTTATCTAAAGAAACAACCCGATAGCTGTCAACATGAGATTCAAGTCTGTGACTGATATCAATCATCAATGTTTACTTTTATGAATATCAAGTCACTGCCTTTGTGACTCTACTCCCGCACCACCTCATCTGCACATTTCCTCTCAGCTGACTTAGCATATTTAGCATATGAATGGAAAACTGAGTGGACAAATTGCAGAATGCATGGACAAATACATGACAGGTGAACAAATATTTGAACAAATGAAAATATATATATATATATATATATATATATATATATATATGTATATATGTATATATATATATATATATATATATATATGTATATATGTATATGCCAACAAATTGACATAGAAAGAGCTGACTGAGTGGAAGAATCAACAGATGAATAAATGGACAGATTAGCCCCTGATGAAATAGCATTCGAATGAGGGAGACGGCGTGAATAAATAATTGAGTGTGACGTATTTGCTCTCCAGTTTCTACCACTCATGTTGATGGCTTGCAAGGTGTATGTGTAATAAATGTGTCACAAGCACAGGAGTTTTCGATGTGCAAAAAATAGTGCCTATTTCTCACTGTTTGTAATGTTTACATTTAGGAAAGGTGACTTTCTGAAACAGTAGCATCTTTAGCCACATTTCTTTTCGCAGTGACAGTTTAAGTGATTATTTTGAGTCATGTGGTCAAGTTAAGTGTTTTTTTTTTTTAGTATATTTGGTTATGTCTTGCAGTTTTAAACACAGCATGCTGATGGACGGTGATGCAGGTAGTGGCCATTATAGAGTATCTACAAGGTTAAATCAAGCAGCTTGATTAACTTGGTCTCTTGATCTGTCAGTACTTTTAGTCAATTTTTTTGAGCAAGATCTGTTCGTATTTACATGCTGAAGAATATCTCTGTCTCATTCATTTTTGGTCTATCAAAGCTTTGTGGGAAAAGCTTACAGTTATCTGTATAGTTCTGAGGAATAAATGAAACCAAATTGTAATATTGCTCACAGTTGTGATTAGCAGTTTGAAACTCCAATTTTACAGTTAATGACAAATGCTGTCTTAAACTGCTATTTTTACCTTTTTTACCCAGCAGCAGTCTACTGGCATCAGTGCTTATTTTCAGCGATGCCTTGCTTCACACTCACAAAATTACACTAAAAATCTGCCCATTATAGCCACAGTCTGCTGTTAGACTCTGACTGGCTCAAGGACACCTCTACATTACCTAATTAGTGACAGAAAAGCATTTCTCTATCACGTACCCACCTGAAATGTATCCACCTATCATTAGTTTGCTTCCTCGCATTGACATTGCCGCTATCTTTAACTATCCCTTGAGTTTAGTCCACAAGCATTTAACTTTGGTCCATTCTGTCTGGAAAATCTGAATGTGACTCTGCACCAGGTAGCAGTACCAGAGCTGGCCACACATACACACACATACACACCCAGACATGCAAACTTCCAATGAGCCACAGGAGAGATATTGAGGGGTTATAATGTGAGAAATGTTCTTTCCCAGTCGCCTGCCTGGGGCCATGGCAGAGAAGGTGGAGGAGGCAGAGGCGGAGGAAGATCTTATTTAGCTGGAAATGGACAAAATGGTGAAGCAGCATTGTGTATTCATCTCACCAACCTTTGTTCTCCCTCTCTGCCCTCTTTGCTGTCCTGGCCATCATAAGCTTTAACTCTAAATTGTAGGGCTGGGTAAGGTTAAGAGGAAATTAAAACTGTACTTAAGCATTCAAAAACGTTCATATTTTTTACATCGATATTTAAGTCTTTAGTCAGTATTCAATGCATTATTATTTGTTTGCTTGTCATTGTCTCTTTCCTGTGCTTGATTGTCTACTTACTCATTAGAATCACAGCTATATGACAGACTGTGTCATGATTGTCATGATCATTTCGCTGCACTCGATTTTTTTTTTTGCCAGTCTGCCTTTGCAGTGTGGAGAGAGAGAAAAGGGGAAAGGGCTGCAAAAGAAAACAGATTGATGTCAGGCTTTGGGTTCAACTTGGATATAATGTAGTTGCTGTTGTTTGGCATTTTAGCTAGCAAATAGGATGCCAACTGTGTTTTTATCTCTCTTCCTATTATCTACACTTTTTTGGAACAGAATTTAATACGGACTTCTATCAAGCAAATAGTTAGCCCTTGGTGGCTAATTCAACATTGTCAGCATGTGCTTCACAATAAGGGGTATTGTAGGGGTTACAATTGCTTTTATAAACCCTCTTGGTTGTGTAATGTAAATTGACTCCATAATGTTGATTCACAATTCCTTTGTTTTACAACAAAATCAAATGAGACCATAACACTGCAGGGAATCTTAATGAAACCAGCATAGTTATGAAGTAAGGAGGCACCACCATAAATTCACCGCAGCAAAAAGCAGTAGGAAATTTTGAGTTTGCATTTGCACAGTGTGAGGAAGTAAGTGGATCACAAACTTACTGCTTAGAGTATGATAATAGTTTGTTTCAGCCTGATCACTCATGATTAGGATTCAAATCAAATGCTGAACTATACATTTAAACCTACATCATAGTTATGTATGGTAGAAGTCTTTCCGTTAAGTGTAAATTTAACATCTGATGTCTGAAATATCTTCTTGTCTGCATGGATTCACTTCTGTGGCAAATCATTTGACTAGCAGTAAAGTTCAGTTGAGGATGGGCACAATCACACTTTTGCTGTGCTTCGAGGGCAGAGCAGGTCAGCTTGGTAATCTTGCTTTATGAGTTTGCTGTGAAATTTCCGATCGGCAGAGAGCAGCACACTTTGCAGGAAAAGTGTGCTGTATCATGCCAATGGAAAATGGCATTACAGTCAAAGCCAGACTCCAGAGCACTGATAGTATAGGCTTTTGGCCACTGATGTTTGTGCCTTAGAAAGTTTAATGTGTAAGAAAGGATCAGTAAGTATTCCTTTCTGTATTGTTTCCCTTATAGCAACTCAGGATAGATGAGTGAGTGGAAGATGAGGACAAAAGGTAAGGGCAAGTTAAGGAGAAATCAAGGAACACATATGGCATCAAAACAGTGACCGATATGGGGAAATAAATGAATAAATACAATAAAATAGAATAAAATAAAAGATGTTAGGGCAGCAGTGGTGGACCTCTTCCTTTTTAAATCCAGCTGTATACCCCTGAGGGAGTGGAAGAAATAGTCATGGAGAAAGAAAGAATATTTATATCCCTTCAATACCCCCTCGTTCATCACCCCAGCTCCGCTAGATATTATATCTAGCATGTGTTGTGTTTCTGTCTTAAGGCTGACTACAGCACAAAGAAAGAACCAATGTAAGCACTTCCTATACCTAGGCATATGGAGTCAGGGGATGTAAGGAGAGAAAAAAACGGTCCAGGGCAGCGAGTCTGAGGCAAGGAGAATTATATATCTGGAGAGTTATATATATATATCTACAGAGAGATAGAGATTGCAAAGTAGTGGGCCTGCCACTGCACCATGGGACCAGTCTAATAAGTGGATCGGAATAATAAGAGCCTGCTACCTCTGCACACAGAGGTGCAATAAACTACCAGGTAGGCCCTTCAGGGCATAACCTAAGCCACTTGCTGAGTTTAGACTGGGGCTTATGAAGCTTAACACTGTGTAAGCACTATCGACTCTTGGTTTCCTGTCTGACCTGCTCATCTGAGGAAAAAAATGGCTCACTGTTTACGCATTCTGCGCTGTGTCTTTCTGCCAGTGGATTTTACAGTAGAGAAAGGCACAGTGTCAGAAAGGATAGCTTTTCCCTCACAAATTATACATATAAAGTTCTTTTACATATAATGTTTAAATGTATGTGTTAGATTCAAACTCAAACCTGTTTTCCTTTTAGTTTTTAGAGGTTTCCCCTTGCTAGTGTTTTGGTTCTTTTCTGTGAAACTAAGAAAAAAAAAGGTCTAATGGATTCTTAAAATTGGAACACCAACAGTTTATAGTTGTACGATGTCACTTGCAAGTGCCTTCATCATTTGAAGTGTTGATTAAAAAAGAGAAGACATTTTTAGCAGCGAATCCTACCGCAGGAGAAAGAGTATTTACAGTTGTTCCTTCGACCCCGAAAGACACACCTCCAAGTTGGTAGAAGTGACAATCCCTGCCATGCTTGGCTGGCGTGCTGGGTCAAAAAGAGTCAAGCCTAGCCAGTGCATGTGGAATGAAAAGCCCCAAGAGTAAAGCAGTAATGATGCTGTCCTCAGTCCGTCCTCTGAGTTTGTGTTTAGACTGGTCGTCCAGACTGGAGCTAACATAGTGCGACTTTTTTAACTTTGTGATTATCAAACAATCTGTACTATACACTATAATACTATACTTGAGTTACTTTACTATAACTTTCATGTAAAGCCTGACATTAACGTCCGATTTAATAACAACAGTGTATGGATACCTGATATCAAATGGTGTGCGGGAAGTGGGTTGTAGTTTCAATATTGTCCCATGCTGTGCAGGTGCTGCTGGGAGACAAGGAGATGTTTACTTTGGGTGCCTGCGTGTGTGTACCATACTGGTACTAGTGTAGTTTGATTAAATTGTCTCAGTTTGTCTTTACATTTCTATATGTCTGCTGCACTCTAGCCTTTTTCACTGTAAAGGCTTCACAGAGACAACAAACTCCTCTCTTTTGGATCTACTTTATCAGTCTTTTTTATGTCTGCCTTTATTTTAATCTTTTGTCAAATGGATCTTTTCCTTTGATTTTAAACTTTTATGCATGCATGCCAATGCTCATTCTCGGTTGACTCCCCCTGTCCTCTTTTTCTCATGAAAATAAATGTGAACGTTTCAAGGGCTCAAGAGAGATGAATATTGTATCCAACCACTTTCCCTTGTGTGTTGCCAATACAGCCCAAACCACAGCTAAAAAGCAACCATAATGGTGCCATATTTTGTGCAGTGAAATGTTTCAATGTTCTCTCAGTGAATTCAGGGGTGATTTGTTTGGATCTCGCTCATTAACCGTAGTCATCTGAATTATTGATGCAGTAGTGTCAAGCCTGCTTTCCCAATGACTGATGGCCTGTGTTCCCAAGTCATTTTCTCCCTCTGTTATTCCTCCCTCTCCTCCTCCTCATTTTCCCTCCCCTTTCCAACACTTCTATAACAAATTTTATGAGTGGCAAAAGGATTTCCATCTCCAGCTTTCCATCCCCTTACACACCCCTTTCCCGTCCCCTGTCACCTCTCCTGTGTCTTTTTGCTTCAACCACCCATCTCTGTGCACCTCTTTGACATATCTATAATTATGTGGTGTCATGAAATGATTTCTCTCTTTTCTTATTCTTTGTTTCCCATTTTTCTCCTCTACCGGGCCCTTTCCCAGTCTCCTTTGCTGTCTTTATACCCATATGTTCCTCCTTTCCAACTCCTCTGACATTTCCAAGGCATATTCTGGGCCAGCCCTGTTCAATTTGGGGGAGTGTAGGGTGTGCCTTTTTGTTGTGAACATGAATTTCTCAATGCCATTCATCAGTGAGATAGACTTGCTCCTTTGAAAATGTCTTTCTATCTTTTGCTCAGTTAGCCTTCAGAGACACTCTATGTCTCCACACAGAGTCGCAGAAAGGTTCATATCTCTAATGGTGAATGCAGTTTTTTTAAGTCGGAGCACAATTTGTGGCAGAACTCAGATGCACGTGTGACGTTACTCTGGCAAACCTGTGGATAAAATGTCTGCAGTGTGGAAATATTTTGAATTAGAAAGCGAAAGCAGTCCAACGGCGACATGTTAGATCTGCAATACCACCGTAAACAAAAGCACTTAATACTACGAATTTGGTGCGATAAAATATTACAGAGAAGGTAATTGAATTCATTGCTCTGGATAACCAGCTCATCTCCGTGGTAGAGGATCTGTGGTTCTTCGTCACCTGGAGTTTTGGAATCCCTGGTATGCCCTACCATCTCAGTATTACATTACATTGACTCCAATTTTGAGTTACAACGTGCCAGTGTGCGAACTAGTTTTGTGGGTCTCATACAGCAGAGCATTTAAAACAGACAATCGAGGAGATGCTGAACGCGTGTGAAATAGGCAAGCAACACGTCCACGTCATTTTACGTGACAACGTAAGGAATATGAAAAAAGCAGTTGATGATATGGAGGTACCAAGCGTGCGCTGCTTGCTCACACACTTCAGCTGGCTGTACACAAAGGTCTGCTGTCACAGTGCAGCGTCACTGACTCATCTGCTAACACAACGAAGGTGGCAGGCCAATGTTGCGATAGCATATGAAGAATAAGAAAGAGCATAAATACTTTGTTTCAACAAAATAGGAAAAAAAAAAATTAAGGAACAGCTTGGATGCAGGTACTTTTCTTACTGCAGCTGTATTATTCAGGAAAATCTTAGTTAAGGCAAAGTATCAGATTGAGACTCGGTATCGGCATTTACTAAATATTAAAGGACTCGGATCGGGATTGTAAAAAAAAAACCTAACTGGGACATCCAGAATTGAGACCATGGATGTTTGTGTCGTGGCTTCAGTCTCTTTTCAGAAACAATTAGCCATTGAATCAGTCATTTACTAAACCTTACTAAACCTTAGGTAGGCAGTGACCCACTCACCCAACTAACCACTGCCTGCGTACGAGAGCTAAGTTAACACTCGTATGCAGGCGGTTGAACTAATTTGTTTAGACTTTATTTTCTTTCTACACTATATCTTGTCAAGGTGTTGTTCAGTATGTTTGAGTTAAATATGTTCATGTTCATAGTCTTGTGCAAACATAATTTTGGGAAAAAATAAAATGGTTGCTTTTGGTGCAGAAGGCTGTGTAGAACTACTTTTTTGCCACTCAATTAACTTCTAAGGAATCAATATGAGAACTGATAAGAAATTGAATCGATAGACAGAATCGACAATGGCATTGATATTGATAAAAACTTAGCAATTCCCACCCCTAGTTGCATGTAATTTCCTAGTCACTCATGTTAGTAAGCCAGCAGGTAGTATGCCTAAGACTTTATGCCTTTATCCATGTCATATTGAAGTTTCCAGGATTACCTGCTTTTGACTTAGAGCATTTGCATCAAGTTTCTATTCACTTTGAAGTTATGACTGGGGTACAATCCGGTGCTACCGGTGCCTGAAAATCTGATATAGATGCCTCAAGATATTCAGAGTTAGTCGTAATTAAGTAATTACACTCATATATACCACCATCACTTAAACAACCTTTTCAACCATCTTGAGTTGTCAACATGGTAAGCTTTTTAATTTCTATTATCCAGCTCATATGACACCAGCACATTGGTCTCTTCGTCAGTCATTTGACTCAATCATTGATTTCTGTATGGCTGCTTTTTTAAATGTTATTTTGCCCAGAGAACTCGTATAATTTGAAAAAGTTGATAAAAGTAAGCATAATATGTCAATTCCACTACGGAGTTAATCTATTCAGTAATGAGGTTAAAAAAAATGTGTTGAGATGTTGGTTTTGGCATTGACAATCGGCCAAAGTGAGGTGGAAAATATCAGTATACGGGATATCACCAAAAATCCAATATGGTGCATCCTTAGTTGAACTACGCTTTCTTTGGAGACTGATGAAGGTGGTGTGGCAGAAACATATGATACCAACAGCCTGGCGAAGAGCAGGAGGCATCCTAATCCCTAAGGAGAAGGACGCTGAGGACATCAGCCAGTTTCGCCACATCAGCCTCTTAAACGTTGAAGGCAAGATCTTTTTCAGTGTAGTAGCTCGCTGGCTGTCTACCTAGAGAGAAACAAGTACATCGACACAACAGTGCAGAAAGCAGGGATTCCAGGACCTCGGGTTGCTTAGAGCACACAAACATGATATGGCATCAGATCCAAGCCGCCAAAAAGGAGCAAGGAGATCTCCACGTCGTGTTCTTGGACCTCGCCAACGCCTTTGGTTCTGTTCCTCATAGTCTCTTGTGGACTGCGTTTGACTTCTTCTGCATCCCACAGGCTATCACCAGCCTAGACCAATCCTACTTCCAGGACGTCCAGCTATGCATCACCACTGAGAAGTACACCACAGCATGGCAGCGGTTGGAAATAGGGATCATGGCAGGCTGCACCACCTCCCCTCTGGCCTTCACCATGGCAATGGAGGTCATCATCCGAGCCTCCCGATGGGTGGTAGGAGGCCAGCAGTTCAAAGCGGGTCTTCGTCTCCCTCCCATCAGAGCGTGCATGGATGACATGACCACACTCACAACTACCATGCCATGCACTAGACTAGAGATGCACTGATCCATCGGCAACCGATCGCAATCGGCCGATAATGCCCCTATCGGTTTTGATTGGGGTTCTCAAAATAGATCACATCAGGCCGATCAGATGACGTTTAAGTATAAATACAGGGCATTAACTGCGTGCAGGGAGGGAATTTCATGGCCGCTGTTGCCCCGCACCACAGTGGCCTCTGTGCCCCTGGCCCGGTCAGCGTAGCGAGCTTGCCTTTAATTACAGCCACCTGAGTGCACAGTAGTCACTCACAGTTACTTCATTGAGTCCGCGGTTCGCGCAGGTGGAGTCTCATCATCACGATGATCTCACGTGAAAGCCTCTCAAACAGCAGCGTCTCAAAACAGAAGTACGAAACTTACAGCACAGCGAGCGAGCGCAGCTGGTTTTGACATGATACGTAACTGACTTATGTGGTAGGATTTAGTTTGGTAAAGTTGGAAATATATTCACAGATTCGAACTTCCCGGATCAATAACTCATAAGTACAACCTTGTTAAAACACAAACGACGGCTCTTTCCTACCGTACTACGATAGACAACGAGCTACAACCGTATTTTCATCTAAACGAGTGTCTGGACATTAACTCTGGTCTGTATGGTCAGCCGTCTGTGAGACGAGGGCGCAGGGACCGTCCACAAAGTGCAACACCGAAAAGAGAAACTACAAAAAATTCAATAACTTCACTTTTATTCAGAGTGTAGTGTCACCAAAATCACTCCACACATCAGTGGTCTCCTGCTGGTTATTCTACAATTTTTTGTTTGGAAAAAATGTGCTTTGCCATAATTTTGGGAGAAATATTCAATAACACTAATATTCAGTGTGGTGTCACAAAAATCACCTCACCCTAACCCTACTTAACAAAAACTACTTTCTAATGTAACTTTAACTTGATTTTGGTATTAAAAAATGTTTTAATACACAATCCATGTCTTATTATAAATAAGGATGTTATGGTATCAGTCTGAAAGGTAAATCAACACATTTTACCCAGTGGCCTTTGTGCCCTGTCATGTGACATTGTTTCGTTTCGTTTCGTTTTCTTCCGCTTTATCCATGGGGGTCGCGGGTGATGTTACCGCTTTTATACCAGGGTACTCCCTGGATGAGTCACCAGCTCATCGCAGGGCCCTTACTGATGGTAGTGGCTGCCACGAAGGTGCCAACTGCACATCAGGAGCAGTGTTGGGGTTGGGGTTCAGCATCTTGCTCAAGGATGCTTCGGCTTGTAACTCAGTCCCGCCCTGGGGAGCCAGGGATTCGAACCAGCGACCTTCCGTTCACTAGTCCTCAGCTCTACCAACTGAGCTACATTCCCACTAGTAAGCTACAGTTACTCTATGTAAGCTGAGTCCAAGTTGTCTCTAAGAGAGTCTCTAGAGTGTGAAATATTGTACATTGCCTCAGCCTGCAATAAAACGGTGGTCAATTCATGATACTTTCTCATGTCCTAATTTTTATACTTAATAATACAATGTCAATGTTGTATAAAAAGAATCATTAATTAAATATATGAAAGTTACACAAGACAACAATATAGAAAAATGTATGGATTTGACGCTGTGATCGGTGATCGGCAATAGCGGGATCGGCAGATACTGCTTTTGGTGATCGGTGATCGGCCCCAAAAATCGTGATCGGTGCATCTCTACACTAGACCAGGGGTCCCCCCCCCAGGGGAAGATGCCCCACCGGTTAAGAACCACTGCACTAGACGATTGCTGAAAAAGCTCCAGGAGAACATCCAGTGGGCCCAGATGAAGATAAAGCCGAGCAAATCCAGGAGCATATCAGTGGTCAAGGGCAAGCAAGGGCAAACCCATACCAACAGTGTCGGAGAAGCCAGTGAAGAGCCTAGGATGCTGGTATGATGCCAACCTCAGAGACAGGGATCAAGTGGACCAGATTAGGCAGGACACAATCTGCGGCCTTGAGAGCATCGACAAGTCCCTGCTCCCTGGCAGGTTAAACTCTGGTGCCTTCAATTTGGTCTTCTACCCCGGCTGATGTGGCCTCTCACCACCTATGAGGTCCCCACCTCAAAGGTTGAAAAACTGGAGAGGTTGCTCAGCTCATTTGCCAAGAAATGGTTGGGTCTTCCACGGTGCTTCAGCAGCATAGGGCTGTATGGAAGAGGCATTCTGGAGCTTCCTGTGTCCTCTTACAGAGGAATTAAAATGCTCCAAAGTAAGGCTGGAAATGACACCCACAGAATCCCGTGACCCATATGTAGCCCAAACAGCTTCTACACTGGCGACCGGAAGGAAGTGGACCCCAAGCGCAGCCACACAGCAGGCAAAGGCAGACCTAAGGCACTGTGACATCGTTGGCCTTGTGCAACAGGGGAGAGGAGGCTTTGGCCTTGGAGAGAGCAGACCAACATGGCACAAGGCAGCTCCATCTCAGCGCAGAGGCCTGGTCGTTGAGGAGGTGCGCCGGCAGGAGCAGGCAACAAGATGCGCAAAGGCTGTCTCCCAAGCAAAACAGGGACAGTGGATGAGATGGGAGGGGGTTGAGAGAAGGAAGGTCTCTTGGAAGGAGCTCTGGAGCATGGAAGCATTTCACACCAGCTTCATCTTACGAGCAACATACGATGTCCTGCCATCTCCCAGTAACCTGAAACAATGGTATGGAGAAGACCCAACATGCTCACTCTGTCCATCTTCAGCAAACCTAAAACACATCCTGGTTGGTTGCAAGACAAGCCTGACACAAGGCCTGTACACCTGGCGGCACAACCAAGTGCTGAAGTGCCTTGCAGCTACGCTGGAGACCAGACCGACATCCATCAATGCCCTACCTCCACCATCCCATCCTATATCTGCCAAAGGTTTTGTCCGTGAAAGTGCAAAGCCATCGAAGACCACGACCAGAACAACATCTGACCTTGGTCAGCTGGGAGCAGCACGAGACTGGAAGTTAGTGGCGGACCTGAATCAGAGGCTCTGCTTTCCTGCCCTTTCTTCATCACTCCTTATCTCCACAGGGAAATGTTGTCAGAACAGTACTGTCTCCTTTGCCCCCTTTCTCCTTATCTTTCTCTCTTCTGTCACTTCTCCCTCCTCATCCTTCTTTCCATCTTCTTTATTCCTCAACTTTCCCCCCTCGTTCTCCATGCCTCTACTGTTTTCCTTCCACACTCCCAGTTGCCCCCCCCCATGTGACAGGTCTTGCTGTATAGCTGATATGAGGTGGCGTATTATCCCACTGTGTGTGTGTCTTAGAATGTGTGTTTGGGTGTCTGTCTGGCTTGCGGCTGATAAGACGTCTCACTCTTATCCTCCCAGACAGACCTGTGTCGCTGTGACGGTTCGCGGGCCACACATAAGCTCACATACAACAGACAGCTGCACACAGAAATGCACAAGTATACTCCTTAACACATATGCACATACATACACACAGTCTTGACTATGCACTACGACGTTGTTGGATTGAAAACCTTATAGTGGAGGTTTTCACAATGCTGTGTATGTGTAACTATATGTGTGTCTGTCACAGATATCTGATGTTTGCCTCTTATTAAACTCTTAGTCTTTCTGCTTCACTGGCAGAAAGCCTGTTAACACTCTGCACAGGGCTAAAGACTGAGTGTGTGTGTGTTTGTGTGTGTGTGTGTGTGCACGCGTGCTTGTCTGTGTGCTCTTTTGTCTTTGTCTTTAAGGTAGAGAGACTGTCATAAGACTTCCTTATTGAAAACACTTGTCATGAGAGGGTAACTGCACATATGACAGGGGAACTGCACAAATGACAGGGGCAGATTTCCTAGAGATCTTTCTTACCCCGTTCGACCTGAGAACAGTGCTCATGTGGCCAGAGTGGGACCTTGTTAGGTAATGGTACACCTAGAAGTAATCGAATGAGTTATGAATTATTGATTTATGTTAACATAGCCTTTTGAAAGCATTTATTTGTCCAGGGAATGTCAAGTACTCACCATGGTCTCTCTGGCTCTTCTCCTGTTTCTCATTCGCTCAGTCAAACACAATAAAACCTGGGAGACCATGGAGCTGTATTACAGATCCAGTTGGAGGTGCGGTGGTGGTGAGGAGCTGGGATCTCAAACCTCTAGGCTCTGCTGATTATTAAGGTATAAAAACATCCCCTGAATGCAGAAGTTCTAGAAGGAGCTCATTAGGGATGCACCGATCCATATTTTTTCACTTCCGATTCGATCCCGATACCTGAATTTGGATATCTGCCGATACCAATACTCTTCTGATACCAGAGCTCTGTTTACTTTAATATTATTATTATCATTATTGTTGATTTTATATAAGGGCTGAAATAAACTCCTCTCTACAGGCAAGTATGACATCGGGCAGACATCTGAAGTCCAAATATCTCAAGTAAAGCCCAGGGCCGCAACTCCTTTTAACTTGTCAGCTAAAGTGGTTGACACTCGGTTCTATAGTTCAGGTAGCGCCGTCTCTAAAAAGTATCTCCTGGATGGTAAACTATACCGTGGCTGAAGTGTTCAATCAGGCTGCGAAATCCCATGTTTTCCACCACTGATAATGGTTGGTCATCAAGTACGATGAAGTTGAGCAACTTCTCGGTAATCCCTTGAGCTTTCACTTTGTCTGCCGCCTCCGTTTAGGAAATCCATTCCACAGTTTGCAGCCAGCTAGCAGACTAGCAGCAGGAATCACTTGTGGAGTCATTTCAGCAGAAGACGTTAAAGCACAGACATGGTTCATGGATTGGAAATCTCTGCAGGTTGGATTGGAAATTACCAGTCCGTGAATTACGTTGCTATCGAACCCAATACCGATACTGGATCGGATTGGCCCCATCCCTAGAGCTCATGCTCTTCCTGTTTGCATTCAGAATTGGTAGGAATTACAATTCTGTCGAATTGAGAAGTTATTTATAGCCCCAAAATAAGTTATTCAACACACATGCATACACACACACGGTGAATACGGTAATGTAACGTGATGAACTGAAGCTGTTTAGCATACAGCTGTAGTCAATATAAATGCTAAATGCCATCTCGTGTCAGACTTTGTCTGTTTCTCTCTCCGTCTCAATTCCTGACTTTGTCTCCCACTCTTTCTCTCAACTCTTCATTTCTTATTGAAAGTAACTTGATGTCATTGGAGTGACAGTAACCACAATTGAGAGGGCAGAATTAATATTTTTACACGGGCAATGTTTTGTCAGGCATCTCATTCAATGCAGACATCTTGTGACATTTTGGATTTCATGAACATATTGGGAAGCACAAACTGGACAAGATGCACGTTGTGTGTAAATTGGCTTCACAACAATTTTTAACCACATTGGCAGTTTTCAGGAAAAGAATACAGCAAACTCAACTAACTAGCCAGGAATTGAGGAGACCAACTTTGCCATCAAACTTTGAGATTGTGCATCAGTCATGTTTGTGATGTTTGCCGCCTCCAAAAGTGCCATATCTTACAATGGCATTTGTGTATTTTGTTTCATTCAAGATTAGAGTGAAGTTGTGTAACACTTGTGAAGTCGAGTGTGTACATGTGCATGGATACAGACTAGTATATTGTATTTTTATTTTTTGTTTTTAGGCCTTTATTGATAGGACAGCTTAAGAGATGACAAGAAAAAAGGGTGAGGGGCGGGGGTGACATGCAGCAAGGGGCCCCAGGCTGGGACTCGAGCCCGTGGTCGCTGTGGTGAGGACAAAGCCTCTGTACGTAGGATGCCCGCTAAGCTAATTAGTGCCCCATAGCATATCTTTCTTTATTTAAAAATGTAATCCTGTTAGTAATCCTTTTTCTTTACCAAATGTATTTGTAATCTAATTAGATATTTTTGCTGTAACTGTAATGTAATGTAGTTACATTATGTTTGTATCTTAATTACATAATCCTGATGCATGTGTTCTGTTACTCCCCAAACCTGACTACAGACAAATTTGTGTTCTTTTTCTAATTTTTATGTACTGAGATGGATCGCACAGATATTGGTAATATAAGATGCAGCTTTTTATATTGTAGGCTTTTGTAGTCTGATTTTCAGACTTTATAAATTAAAAGGGATTTTAGATTTAAAAGTAGTAAAAGTAGTGCATGCGGTAATACAAAATTAAGGATGCATCACAGAAGAATCATTTTACATGTGAAGATTCAGACCTCTTATCTGCGATCATGTTGGAATTGATCTACGCCAAGACTCCCCTTGTCTTTCTGACTTTGTTGTAATTAATCAGTAATTATGCACTTAAATTTTTCTGGCAAAAAAGGTGGTGCATCTTCAGGTGTCTTCACATGCTAGACCCCTCTGCTGCCTTTGCAATCACTGCCACCACAGGCTAATTAGAAGATTCTGTGATTGGACAAAATGACACTCATAATGTTTAAACTTAGTTTGATATACAGAGTGGTTAAATGGTAAATATTAAAACAGAAACAGAATTGCTAAAAACCATTGCTTTACCTGCAAACCAGAGTCTTTCTTTGTTTCTTTGAGCTCTTTAATGACTGAATGGCTGTGATTTCAGACTGAGTCCAGGGTTTTCCCTGCCATTATACGGCTTAGTCGCGGCGCCCAAGCGTTTTTGCCGCTGTGCCGCTATACCGCTAGGTCAGCGGCACTATACTCCGCGCGTGACGGTGACGAGCGTCAGTCCCCCGGTTGACGGCTAGGAGCTCCCGGCTGACGGCGATGCGCGTCCGTCCGTCCCCCGGCTGACGGAGTTGATGACCGTCTGTCCGTGTGTCCCCACCCCCCTACCCCGCACTTTGACGAGCGTTCGCGTAACCGCCCCCCCCCCCCCCCCCCCGACAGACGGTGCTCTTCAAACTCTTCAGCAACATCAACAGATAAACACTCACTCACCTCATTACCGCTGTAAGGAATCTTAAAGCATCAAATTAGGTGGCAAAATTGTTTCTCAACACCTTCAACAAGCCCATCATAATTTCACTTATCACTTAAGCAGAGGAGTGGGGCAAGTTAAGTCATGAAAGGAAGTGAGTATATGCAGGTATGCAGAGATGTAAATTTACTGTAAAAACATGGCAAGGCTTTTTTGAATCTGTCACTGATTTAAAAAGATGCTTTTCTCAGTTGATACCCCCACATGGTATGCAGTTAAATCTTCGCCTGATTCTGACTGTAGGTAGAAATAAACAAGCAGAGTGAGAGAAGGCTCTTGAACTAGGAGCATGATTTGCGATGATTGTTACAACCCTTGTTTCAACTGAGCAACCGTTGGTCACTCCCCTTCCCAGCTGTTCAGATTATTGACCTGCCAATTAGTCTCACCAGCCGAACTCAGAGCACAGTATGATTAGTGCAACCAGCTCACCATCTCCCCTGTGAGACTGACACCACTTTGCAGTTGGCGGTAAGACAGCTGTAGGTTTGCTGGGCTAGAAGAAGTGACATTGCTGTTATCATAGCCCATAAGGCTGCATTCAGAGGACTTGGACAGGGGGTAAAGCTTTAATGTATGCATTTCTTTCCAGGCAATAAAACAAGAAAGGTTTTGGACAGCAGCTTTTCTCTAGTGGCTTTATTGCCAGCTCATTCTGAAATGAGCTCTTTAGTCAGTGTGCCAGCCCATTCAAGTCTAACTGCTTATCAAACCAAGGTTGTGCTGTGATAAAATGTCAGTGCAAGTGTCTGGTTGTCATTGCATGAGGTGTTTACAGGATGTCATGTTGTAGAGTGTCTATGTATGAACAGAAATCCTAACAAAAGTGTGTGCAATGTGAATTTCATAGATCAGCCTTCACAAAGCAGCAGTATTCATATTATCCTCCTTATGTTAAATGTAGCTCATTATTGCTCATCAAATATAACTTTTATAACTCTTGTCAGCCCTTCTTTTTCCCAACAAATTGCACACCTCTCATAGATTTGGCAGCACATTTACCTGAGGTAAAATTCTAATTTAAGGCAACAGTATGAGTAATCAGTGTTTCCTTTGCATAAGTTAGTAATACCTTCTCTCTGTGGGGGAGAGAACACTCTACTGTGTGAGTCATTAAACTAATGTAGCACTTTGCATCAGACCAAAAGCTTAAGACTTAAACAGAAAGTTATAGTTGCAAACAAGGTATATGTTTAATGGAAGCTAAGTATATATCATGTATAAAAACGATGAAGTACAATTATTAGTCATGGTACTTGCCATGAAGTACCATTTAGACTTTAGATCCTGTGTTAAAGTTCCCATGACTATAAATGTAAAATGCTCTGTATTATTTACAACGCAGCTGTCCTCCTGTTTTTTCTTTAAACATTATAACATATTGTTTATAAGATATAGCTAATGCCACTAAACTCTGCTCATGGTTGTATGTATTATATTTACTTGGGTTGAATTTCTATTTTAACATAACCCATGTGGGTAATTAGTGTTTTCTTTGAATGATTAAGTCAGCTATATATGTTTTTTGAGATACTTATTAGAAGTGTCTTGAAAAGATTCTGTTCTTCTCCATGTAATAGGTCTAGTGAGACTGAATGCTCACCTAAGCAGAAGCGAATAACAAATGTGAATGGCTTATAAGGCTAATTAGGAGCACATTAAGCTCACAGTTATTAGGCACTAATACTAGTGTTAGCTTCCAAAGGCTAATGAGGTAGCATACTAGGCCAATTACACTTGTATTTCTAATATGCTTATATGCGCATTGTGCACTTGGCCCTGACTTTGACCATTAAAAATGATGACTGCAGACAGATCGGCTCAGTCTGCATGCCAGGCAGGTGTGTAAAGGTATAGGACTAAGGGGAGTAAATGGAGGGTTTAGAGCTAAAGGTCACTTAATAGTGACACGCAGCACACCTGGGAAGCAGAAAAGAAGAGGTCATCTGACCTGGTAGTCTGACAGGCTTGTGCATTCTTGACCTTGAGTGAGTCCAAACTAGAGTTGTCACGATACCAAAATGAGTAACCACGATACTATACCAGACAAAGTATCACGGTTCCGGGTATTATCGCGATACTGCAGCCTTTTTTTATTATCATTATTTTTATGAACTGCAATGTATTTATACAAGTTATAAATACTTATTAATTACTTATAATGTTGTTTGGTGCATGATAAACATAATACTAGTGAAGCATGAATTAGACTGAAACAAATACTTTTATGAATAACATTTATTAAAAAGTTAAAATAAAAAAAAAAAAAAAAGGTATGGTCTTGACCATGGGTTGCTTCCCTTTTGGGTTGGATGGCTCTCTCTAAAATAAGGAGTGGGAAATACATAACAAATCAGCCTAATGGTCCTAATGGTTTTACTTCATAACTGGGTCAATAAGAGTACATGAACAAAAGCATACGAGCAATAAAAAACAAATAAATGAAGTTAGAATTTATATGGTGAAATCATATAATCATTTAGTTTCCTTTGCACATTATTTATGTTTAACTAATATAAATAATCAACTTAGGATAACAAATCCTCTGTCTTTTAAAAATATCTATTTGACAATAATATAACATAATAAACCATAGAGGACAAAATACAATAAACAGGAACTGATTCCCTGTGAAAACTATATTTTTATGCATTTTCTAGGTGCTTTATACTTTGACATCCTTTAACTCTTCATTCCTCAGCCTGTACACGGAGCATATAGACTAATATTAGCCAATGAGAAAATAAACAGGGCATACTAACCTGGTATTCGACATATAAATCTGGGTGACGACCCTGCAGGTGTTTATGAGGTTGGATGTGTTCCCTCCTTTGGCTTCTATAGCTTGGTGGCAGCGCCTGCACAGCGGACGGCCATCGTCTATTGCTTTACCATCTGTGCCTTGTTTAAAGCTAAAATAGTTCCAAATGTGACTTTTGGAGTTTGGTTTTTGAGCAAAATTAGTGGTGCCACTGAGACGCCGCCGCGGCAGACTCGCCGCTCGGGCCTGGTGCTTCTGCCATGGTGAGTGTGTTGTCTCGTGTTAGTGACTGTAAGCTAGCATCTGGGTGAGACAGAACTTTAGCTTGTTGTTTGTTTTGAAGCGAATTTCTATCGAAGCGGAGCTGTGTTCACAGAGTTCGTTCTTGCCGGCAGAAACACACGAACAGCCAATCAGCTAACAGACGGGCGGATCCAGCGTGCGTAAACAGCCTATCATATCCCCGGACATCACCAGTAACAGGCAAACAGCCAATCATTCAGCAGCTGTGTAGTTCGGTTGCAGTAGTTAGCATGTGGGTTTGTTTACAAGGGAGTAGCATGCAGTGAGAAGCCGGGAGGAGAGTAGAGGCGGCCGCTATGTAGCGGAAACTGGCACCGGTAGTATAGTAATCCACGGTAGTATCGTCGTGTAGAATTTCTAGTATAGTAGGAACCGTTAGGATTTGGCACCGCGGGGTACCGTGGGTACCGCGGGTATCGTGCAACTCTAGTCCAAACCCATCACTTATATGTTCTCTTAATCATTTCATTTACACATAAGCTGTTGCCACCTTCGTGTCTCTTTGTTTCTTCTCACCTCAGACTTTTTTTTTACACCAAGTATTGTTGATGTTACAGTACTACAGGCAGAAGAAGTGAATTCAGGTCAGTACACCCTGTTCTCTGTACCCGGGAACAAGGATGTGACAATACAGGCTACTCTGAATTTAATTTTTGATTGGAGAGGGGTCCCCGGTGTTAATTATGTTAATTATGATTATTATTATCGTAAATGAGACAGTAGAGGTTTGGAAATGTGTTTGCTGTGACAAAATGTATTTTCTAAAGTGAGCCTCCCATATGTGAAATTCTTGTTACTTTTGGATACCTGCAACATAGCCTTCACGAAAGCAACTGTGATCGGACTCTGTGAAGCGGGAAAGGGCTTTTTCATAAAACGGGGATGATGGGTACATGATGTCACTGGCAATAAAAACCCCAGTTTTTGCTTAGAGTCTCTTGACTACCAAGTTGTTGGCATCGATTATTGGCTGTTTGGTTACAATCAGACGGGGAAGAAACACAAACTGCTAGTGTTCTAAGGGTAATAAGCTCAGTCAGGCAATATGTGTTGAATTACTGCAGTATTGAGGTAATGCTTGCCCGAGTCTAACCTCAAAACTCATATTTCATTCATCACTCGAGAGAGTGATTTTCAATTCTCTGTCATGTCTCAAGTTTCAACTCTCTCAAGTATCAAGTCTCTTGTAATTGTAAAATGGAAGAGGACAGCAGAGGATATTACTGGGAAATGACTGCAAGATGTATTATTATATTTAGGACAAAATATTCTTCATAGCATGATGGATTTATAGATGAAGCCCAGTGGAGGCCATCTTAGAGGGGTGTCTGCTTCTTCTTCTTTTCCCTCTTACTGGTTGCTTCTTCCACTTCCATTTTTACAATGTGGTCTTGGACTTGACTAAATGTGAACTTTGAACTTGTTAATGTGATTTTAACTTTCCTGCTTGTCATTGCCTTCACAGTGTTGGCCTTATTAATCTCTCCACCTTGTAGGCTACTTATTTCTAGGCCTGCACAATAACACATTTTTGTTGGATGATGAATTGTCCTAGAAATAATTGCAATAAATTATATTATCGTCATTTTATGACCAATTAATTACACTGATGATACCAGTTTACTCTTTATTTAGACTTTTGAACTGGCATGGAACAGTGTTGTCACGATACCAAAATTATGACTTCGGTACGATACCTGCCTAAAATATCATGATACTGATACTGAAACGATACCACGGGGGAAAACTAAAACATCATCAAAAGTAATGGAGTAAAATATTAGATGACAGAATGTGGAACTTCAAACGATTTATTTCTTTTTATCGAAACACTTAAACTTTAAACGTCAAAATAAAAATATATAGTAGACAAGTGTCTTCTTGTTTTGTTCATTTGTCTTGTTGCTCTCAGAGATTATTTGATAACCTGATTTTCCATCAAAGACTCAGTGCTTGTAGTAGAAAAAAAATAACAGTACATTAACTACAATTTTATTCATCATAAAAATTATAAACATAAATGACATTAACTGTAAGTCTGACAATTCATAAAATAAGATAATACTTTGTTCGCCCAAAAAGGCGAAATTTGGAATTGGCATTTCATGTTGATGAAGTTCAAACCTTGGATTATTAGCCTGAGAACTACATTAGTGCACTAAAGTACTACACAAATGACCCAGACCTGGCTGAGGTCTGTGCTCTAATTAGACCATTTTCTAATAACGTAAATTACAGTATATATTATAAATTATTGAGAAAAATGTACATGCTATGATTATATTACTAGCACTGATACTGGTGTTTTTGATCAGCATAATTGTGAAGACCAGCGCATGTTATGGTAAAGTTCATGTTACCAGTGTGAATGCTGTGTTTGCATACAGAGATGTGTGGAACCACATCGGACTGTTAAACAGTTGGCTTTACCCCTGAGTGCCTCGTGCAACTCTGATGGTGAAAAAAGTTTGCTTATCACAAAACATAAACTCGCCTGACTTACATCCGGGGGATATTAATGTTATCTATCACTAACCTGCAGCTCTTTGAACTCTTGAACAAGTCCACATGTCTGTCAGCTAGATGTTTTGCCAAGTTGGACGTGTTGGCTCCCTTGGTCATTACGGATTTAAAGCATCGTTTACAGACAGGCTTTGCGGTGTCTGTGGGCTTCATACTTCGCTCCGTGCGTCTGCTTTTTCAACAAGCCTAGGACGGTCGGCAGAAGCACTCATGCCACTTTCAGTCATGTCTTTCTTGCTCTGCTCTGTGACTCTCACCGTGAAACCTCGCCCACTATGGCTGCAGGCAGTGAGGAAGCAGAGAGAAGCTGCACACGCAAACACGCTGGCCAGCTGTAGCACAAAGTTCATAAGGTACCGATACTAATAAAATGTGAAAAAGTATTGTTTGTAACGGCTGGGAACCGCGGTACCTTTCTAGTATCGGTTTACCGTGCAACGCTAGCATGGAAAACAAACGTGAATACATCCTTAATATATAAAACACAGACAGTAAAAATAAATTGATTCATTAATCCATTGAGTTGTCACAGAGTTATTTGGGCATCATGTTGACCCAAGTATTTGTTACTTTTCTTGTGTAACAAACTTACATGCGAACAACAATATTGAGGTCAGCAAAAATTATCCAGGCCATGTACGGTACATACACTGCTGTTCAAAGTTTGGGGTCACTTAGAAATGTCCTTATTTTTGAAAGAAGAGCACTCTTTTTTTTCAATGAAGGTAACATTAAATTAATCAAAACTACAGTCTAGACATTGTTAATGTGGTAAATGGCTATTCTAGCTGGAAGTGGCTGATTTTTTATGGAATATCTACATAGAGTACAGAGGCCCATTTCCAGCAACCATCACTCCTGTGTTCTAATGGTACATTGTGTTAGCTAATCGAGTTAAAAGGCTAATTGATGATTACAAAACCCTTGTGCAATTATGTTAGCACAGCTGAAAACTGTTGAGGATCTATAAAACTGGCCTTCCTTTGAACTAGTTGAGTGTCTGGAGCATCAGCATTTGTGGGTTCGATTAGCTATACTCTCAAAATGGCCAGAAAAGTAGAACTTTCTTCTGAAACTCGACAGTCAATTCTTGTTCCAAGAAATGAAGGCTACTCATGCAAGAAATTGCCAAGACGCTGAAGATTTCCTACAATGGTGTGTACCACTCCCTTCAAAGAACAGAACAAACAGGCTCTAACCATACCATACCAAAATAGAAAGAGAAGTGGGAGGCCCTGATGCACAACTAAGCAAGAGGACAAGTACATTAGAGTCTCTAGTTTGAGAAATAGATGCCTCACAGGTCCTCAACTGGCAGCTTCATTAAATGGTACCTGCAAAACACCAGTCTCAATGTCCACTAGGAGTGTTCCAACAAGGGTACCTCACGATTTGATTCGCTTCGATTTCGATTTTGATTATGGGAGCTTCGATTCTTCGATTATAACGATTGTCGATTCGATTCGATTATTGGTGCCACGATTCTTCGATTATTGCGATTTTTAATGCTTTTTTTCCATACGAGATTGATTTTGTCTTCATCTGTGGCTATATTTGTAAATAAATAGCCTATCTATTAACTCAGTTCCTCTAAAACTACACTCATTAAATAAATAACAAGGTTTTTTGAACATTTGACTTGTATGTTTCAAAGACACAAAATATTTTTTTTTTTATGACTATGTAAACATTTGCACTTTGACCTACTTAACTTTGACCAGGGAAAGCTCCACTTGCACAAGAGCCCCCTCTATTGGCGGAAAACACTGAAAACAGCAAATTGCATAGGTCTTGTCAGTCGTCTTGTTTGCTCTCTCATAAAATCCAAAATGCTTCCACATGGTTGCAGTGAACCCCGGTGGCGAGAGAATTGGCCACTCTTTGTGGGCTGCTAAAGCTGTTGCCAATTTGCAAAGAAACTAACGTTACTGTTCCATTTGTTGTGGTCCCACTCACTAAACAGTCCGGGCGGCGCGCGCGCTAAGGTTCTGGTTACGTGTTTTTTGTTCCGGTCTTGCGGAAAAGCATCCACCTTAATTAATCGATGCCAAATCGTCACGTGACACATTGCGATGCATCGCCACATCGATGAATTGCACCCACCTCTAATGTCCACAGTGAAGAAGCAACTCTGGGATGCTGAACCTCTAGGCAGAGTGGCAAAGAAAAAGCCACATCTGAGACTGGCCAATGAAAGGAAAAGATTAAGATGGGGAAAAGAACATTGGACTGAGGAAGATTGGAAAAAAGTGTTATGGACAGACAGATCTAAGTTTGAGGTGTTCCCACAGAAGAACATTTGTGTGACACAGAACAAGTGAAAAGATGCTGGAGAAGCGCCTAACGCCATCTGTTAAGCATAGTGGAGGTAATGTGATGGTCTGGGGCTGCTTTGGTGCTAATAAAGTGGGAAATGTGTACAAGGTCAAAGGGATTTTGAATAAGGAAGACTATCACTCCATTTTGCAACACTATGCCATACACTGTTGTCAGCTCTTGATTGGAGCCAATTTCCTCCTACAACAGGAGAATGACTTAAAGCACACCTCCAAGCTATGTAAGAACTATTTAGGGAAGAAGCAGTCAGCTGGTATTCTGTCTGCAATGGAGTGGCCGGCACAGTCACCAGATCTCAACCCTATGGAGCTGTTGTGGGAGCAGCTTGACCGTATGGTACGTAAGAAGTGCCCATCAAGCCAAGCCAACTTGTGGTGTCAATTTTTTTCAGATTACCTCAACAAACTGACAGCTAGAATGCCAAAGGTCTGAAAGGCTGTAATTGCTGCAAATGGAGAATTCTTTGATGAAAGCAGAGTTTGAAGGACAAAATTATTATTTCAAATAAAAATAATTATTTCTAACCTCGTCAATGTCTTGACTATATTTTATATTCATCTCGCAACTCATTTGATGAAT
Organism: Sparus aurata; assembly: GCF_900880675.1. Lineage (NCBI taxonomy): Eukaryota > Metazoa > Chordata > Actinopteri > Spariformes > Sparidae > Sparus > Sparus aurata. The sequence continues at coordinate 25,671,583 of NC_044187.1, read as the reverse complement.
TAATGAAGTGAGTTTTCATGGAAAACATTAAATTGTCTGGGTGACCCCAAACTTTTTAACAGTAGTGTGCATTAGTAAGTCAGAAAGATATGTACAAAGAGTTGATAAAGTAAAATAAATATTTATTTCTTTATTAAATGTTGTCTTATGCTAATTATACCCTTTTTACAACACACACATGCACACGCACATATGCACGCATGCACATGCACGCACACACACACACACACACACACACACTAGCACACCTACTGAAATCCTTTGACTGAAGTCCTTGAGTACATTTCTTCTTCCTTATTTCATGTGAAATGGATTACAAAAATTGTGAAGACGCATGAGAAGCTGTTGCTGTACCACTTGTTCTGGTTTCACTACAGTGCATAATTAAACCTTGATACCACCCACCACTGACCCATGCTACCAAAACCACTAAGCAAGTGGAATCTAAAATTTGGACTCTTTATGCCTGAACCGTTTGATTACGCACACACACACACTTAGTGCAGGCAGATAAACACCCTGCGCACATCCACATTGAAGGTTTGACCCTAAACATGCAGAGTCTTGAATTTGCGTGATGACTCAAGCCGAGAGTGACAAGTTGATAAAAGTTTGTTCTTTTACTTAAGCCCTCTTCAGAGTAAGATGGATAGTGAGCTGAAATATAGATAATAAGGCACGGAAAGACTTGATAGTACCATGTCCCCTACATCATGATGAAGGGTTCAAATTCAAGAGAATGGCTCTTTGCTGCAACCGACTCATCTCCAGGGCTTCACTTATGTCCCTTTCTTTTTTTACAGATCCCCACTAGCTGTCTGATTGGTTCAAAATGCATTTTTCTTGATTTCTAAAGTTGGTTTCGACTGTTTTGTTCCATCCTTTTTCCAAGGACAGAAAAGTGTGATGCTGGTTATGCTGTGTGCGCTTTCTAAAGTGAGATTGTTAGTTTTGATCTGAATTAGAAAGGTTTCTCTTTATAGTCAGCTATCTTTCCACACATTTTGTATTATGTCCTTGTCTGGGGTTAAAGTCCATAAATCTCATAATTGTGTTCCCATTGCAAGAACCATGTGGAGTACTTTGAAGGCTTTTCTAGATTCTTGCTCCCTTTGAACTATAGATGGTCCTGTTTATGACAGAAAGAAGCCTGATTTACATTCCTACCATGCAAAGATTTTGCCCGGCGTCTTCAGTCTGAAATACTTTTTCTTTTAATTCCTGTGATGCAGTCCTTTTTTAAATGTTTTAATTTAAAACAAACAAATGTAAATCCTAGAGGAAACTAATTTACATACAGATTTGTTTAGCCAGATAATCATTTGATCCCTTTATAACCTGCCTTTGGTGACTAGAAAAAGTTAAGGAATCATTTTTTTGTTTGTTTTTTTTGGGGTTATTACAGAAATGTAATAGTGATGCTTGTCCAGTTGTTGGTGCCAAGGCAAACATTGGGAATGTGACAGCGCTGAGGCTGTAGACACACTGCACACTGTGTATTGTGCTAATCAGCCCTCACTACAACAGGCATAAAGACTTCTCCACATTTGTGCATTGATAAACGTCTTTGAAATGCTATATGGTATTGATTTTGAACTTGAATTAAATTATGGAAATTAAAGTCATAAACTGTCGCACACTAATGTAATCTTTGCCCGGTAGCCACTGGCAAAAGCATTAACCCTGTGTTGATATGATTTGAGATAAATTCGCAGCCATCATCAGGTTTAGTCGTGTACGATATTGCCTGCCTAAAATATTGTTTGGTTTGCTCACAATCCCCAGTCTGAAACAATAAGACTAGCTGCGTCTCAGTGTTGCATCACCAAATTCTGTCTTTGTCTGTCTCAATTGCTGCGTCTTCATTTATTATTAAACAACTGTTTTTTTTGTTTGTTTTTTGTACCCTTTTCCTTCTTTTGATACTCTGTATTGCCTCCGGTTTCTCTCTTGCTCTCTCTCTCTCTTACTTTTTACTTGCCCAGGTGATTTTCCTCCTTTCTTCATCCCTCCTCACCCCCTGTCATCCTCCTATTTTTTCATTTACTTTCCTCTCCTCCCTCCTTCCCTCCATCTCTTGGCTTTATTGCAGGGAGCAGTACAGTGACCATATGCTCCCTGAGTGCTTGCGTTGCCTCCCTATTGTTTTTACAGTAGGACTGGCCCCTTGCCCTGTGTCCACCCCCAGTTTTTATTGGGATGCTTTTATAACAAAATCAAACTGCACAGATGCCCCATAATCCCAATTGGAGCTTTCTGCTTCCCCTGAGAAATGATATCTGCAAGATCGGGAAAAGAAAAATAATAAAGGGGAAAGGGGGGTTAGTGGAGGTCAAGCAGAGTGACTAAACAATTAGCCTTGGCACTGTGCTTATGTTTTGTGACAGATATAAAGTGTAACTAGAATATGTTACAGTCCTGGTTCAAACATCTGGGATAACTGGTATGACAGTGCATTGTTAAAATATTCTACCATATAGTTGGCTGGAGAACGTCAATGTGCTCTTTATTTACGAAAAAAAAAAAAAAGTATCTTTCTCTGGCTCTCCAAGTAGGATTATTTTCCCAATCAACTTTTAAGTGTATTAAATGTAAAAAGAAAACAAAATGATATATTTAAACAAGAGCCCAAAGTGACATCTTCATCTTCTTGGAAAATTACTGAAATGATTTATCGATTTTAAAATAGTAGGTGACTTATCGTTGAAGCACTACTGTAGAACAAATCCACCAATTAAATAGAATTTGGATATCCCAGTTCAGGTTTAAGAGGTATCCCACTGAAAAAGGTAGTTTTACCTGATTTTTTGTTGGAGCTCAAAACCATCCTCAGTGTAGACAATTCTGTAGTCTTAATTCAGCCGTCATGGTCTTAATTGAGTTTTCCTACAGAATAATGTGATGTCATTGTCGTGAGGATGAAACCTAGCCACCCACAGCCACATGCATACGGTGTTTTTATCAATTTCACACATCATTTCAGCTTCAAAATTATCGCAAGAGGCCCTCCTAACTGTGTTAAAGCATCTGAAAAAGTTTAAAAGTTAACTTAATGAAACTTGCAGACATCCTGAACTTACAAACACAAAAGACTTAGACAGGCACCCTCGGGAAAGGAAATGACAGAAGATTTAAAATGTCACACCATGTGCCTGCAAGGTTTAGATAGAAGCCATAATCTGTGAGCAAAAGAAAAAAAAAAGCAAATCTTTAGATATTCTGCAAGCATCACTGAGAGAGACACAACCGCTAGCACTAATGGGGGGAAAGATATAAACTAAAATCAAATCGCTGGAGGTTGATGGATGTGAAGACACATGGACAAAGGCAGGGGAAAAATACATTTATTTCAGTAATTGTTATTAGACAGATAAGCTGACAAATCCTCCTCCCCCAACCCCGCTGCTGACAAGTCACGGTATTTTTGGGAATCGCAGATTATGGGCTGACAAATACGGAGCTGCAATATGAAAGTACATTGGTTTGATACAGCGGAGGTGAGAAACGAAAACAATGGCACTGACAGGCAAACTGACTCAAACAGATGCACTATCAAAATGTGTGGTGGTATATATATTCAACATCACACCGAATAGAGTGTTCTTTTACTTCCTTTATTCACAGGATTTGGGATATTTTCTCCAGTGGTCTGTGTGTATGTGTACTTACAAACAAACAAATGACAGCCAAAAGCATGTTTCTGTTACAGTAATTGGTGTGGAGGGCTCTGCGTTGCTCCTTGTGCTGCCCTGCTCACTTGTCCAACTTCTTTGCTGCTTCGTCACCTTTCGTGCCCCCTTCCTCTCATGAACCCCTTCTTCCCCCATGTATCGCTTCTCTTCTTCTGCCTCATTTGCTTTCTTCCTCATGGAGTCCTCAGTTCCTTCTCATCCTATTCATTGCCATATCTGGAACTGTTTTTGCTTCAACCAATACATTTATTTCTCCTCAATTCTAACCTCACAGTTACCCCCCCCCCCCCCTTTTAATTCTTCCCTTCTGTCCCTGTAATAATGATATTATTAATGATAATGATAATTAATTTAAAAGCATTGACTTATGAGGCATGTTGCTTCTCCTTTTCTTTCATTTGTTCTGCCCTCCTGAGTTCCCTTTGAGCATGTGTTCGTGTATGTAAGTATTTTCAATTTAACTTCACACAGGCAGTCCCAAAGTCATCATAAGGACGCTATGATTAGCATAAATTGACTTGCAATTTTTTGTTGCTTTTTACAAAGAGCAGTGTACTTCTTTGTGTCTGTGTGTGTGTGTGTGTGCGTGTGTGTGTGAGTTTGGGTGTGAGTGAACGTGTGTGAGAAAGTGGGTGAGACATGAGTCTTTGTTCGATGTTATACGAAGCCAATTTCCAGTAATCCCGCTTTCAATGGGCGAATTGGAGGAAGCTTGATGGCCAAAGCCTAGACCCATTCACTTACAATAGACCTGTGTTTAGACCGCTCAGAGCAAGGGATTGTGGATTGAACAAATGCTGTTGGCTTTTCATGAGGAAGGTTCACAGATCAAACCCCTCGCTGGCTGGCAAAATCATGGCTGTCCCCATCCAGTTACTACAAAACACTTGAAGGTACGATGTGGGGGGTTTCTACACTAATCTCACTGTAGAGCAATGTTACAATCAGTGCTCCAGGCTGATCCACGTTTTACCTACACGGAATGTAAACGTCCCAAAATCCAAATATTTTTTTCTTTACTTTCTTGTTATCAGTTATTTATTCAAAGCACTTTTGCCTCCAAACTGTACTCAGGTGAAGTACTTAGTGCATTTATTCTTTGTAAACTTGCTGTGTTTTCACAATTAACTGCAGTTCAGATTGTACAGCTCTCAGTCGTGCTTTGTGTATAGTTTTCAGCTTTATTGGCTCTGTAAGCTGTAGGCTATTAGCTCTGTTGCTGTGAGCTCCATGAGCCAAAGGAAACTGCTGTCCACCAACTGCTATGAGCTAACTGCTAATTAGCTGTCCTCCTGCCAATTTAGGCATGGATTTGAGTTTCACAATGCCGTGTTGTCAGGAAAAAAAATATATTGTGCGCCCCCTGTCAGTAAAGAGTTCACTGCATCTATTCAGACTTGAATGCATCATACTTTTGGGTAAGGTCGTGCGCTATGTAGCCAGCCACTTCCTGAAACTAACACTGTGGAGATGGACATCCATGATAACAGCATAAGACGACTCGCTCTGCTGCAGTCAGCGCTCGGTTGGGTTTGTCATTTTCAAAGCGACAGTTTTACACACTCATACTCCCAGAGGTGTCACAGTAAAGATCTTTGTTCATCACAAACACATTTTCTATCATCCACATGATATAAGAAGAAAGTTCTGAGCATATTATGTCACAATTAATTTTTTCGAAAAGGTCCTCTTGGACAGGGAGCACTGTGAACCTCCCCTCCTCTTGTTATGGCCTTATTATGGGAGGCCGTAACATGGAATGGTCACCAAATATTCATGAAACACTAACCTCAGCATTTCCTGTCAAAAACTTTTGAGACTGTTCTCAAAAAGAGAAAAATAAATGACCGTTTGCTCTTGAGTATACTTGAGATGACAGTTTCATTGGCAGTATTTTCTTTCATACAGACAGTGAAAATCAAATGGCACAATACAGATTTACACCCGGTAGTTTCTCTAAAGTGAAAATCACAGAGTTTGGACTGATAGGTCAAGCTCCCCCATTCAAAACATCTTGAAATTGGAGAGGTGATTTCACCAACTCGTGTCATGCTGCCTGGCTGCTGCAGACTAAATCACCTCGTCTCTGTTCGAATACTACAAGAAGTTTGTTAATTCCAAGCAGTCCTCTTCTTCCTTGCAGCACTTCTTTCATAGTTTAAAGGGTAATCTGGTTTTGGCCTTTCTTGCTCTGCGCTTTTATGCGGTCAATTTATTCTGTGTTTTGGACTAGTATCTGTAGTTTTACATACTGCTGAGTACATCTTTGTTTTTTTAGATTAGAAGTTAAACAGGATTAAGTTAGGGAGAGGAATGGGATGTATCAGGATTGGCCTCTTTTGTCTGCTGTGGCTGCAGGACTGGTCAGCTTTTAAAATACTAAATTACTCATTTGGTTGAGCAACTTACCTGAAAGATAAACCAGCTAACCACATGGCTTCCTGCTTAACTCACCAAGTGAGTCGTTGAGTGAGTGACTGGCAGGAACTCACCGATCTACCAATTAGCTAATTTGTTAGCTAAATAATTAATTAACTGACTGTCCGGTTAGCCAACTGGCTGAGTGCGTGATCATTAATCTGACGGTTTTCAGGCAGATTGATTGGCTGGCAGAGTAACGGTTTGATTAAAAAACTGTCTGGCTGATAAACTAACCGTCCTCTATCATGCCCTCCATAACCACTGACTGTGTGGCCATCAGTTGTTTTTCTTTTCTTCTCCTTCTTCTTGGAGAGTTGGTGTAAAAACTCTTAATATCAGTTTGTGGATGCTCTGCATGAGAAAGTTTTTCTTTCAGAGTCACTTAATTTATTTAGTCTTCTATTCTTTATTTAGCCACCTTATCCAGCTCTTAGCTCGCAGTAATGACTTGTCATTGCTACATGAAAGGGAGCTGGTGAAAAGAAGATAATAGGAAAATTAAAACAAAAACAGGAGAAACAACAAATGAAGATTAAGTAGAAAAATGGAAATAATGAAAAAATTGAATGAGGAAACGAGGGAACTAGATGAACATTTCAAATTTTAGTGCTACTGACCCTGCTGCTTACCCTGTGGCCTATTTTGTGTGTGTGTGTGTGTGTGTGTGTGTGTGTGTGTGTGTGTGAGAGAGAGAGAGAGAGGGGTTATGACATTCACAGAGAGAGTAACAGAAAATCAGATGGATAAAGCAGGATATCTGCAAACCATTTGTGCATTTTATTCTCACACACACATAAGTGCAGTCACACACCCTAGTTGTGATTCATTTTAATGCCCTCTGTGCTCAGTGGGGTAGAAAATAAATGTTTTTAATGGTCCCGGGCTGTTTGGAGTGCTTATGTGTTATACATGTTTGTGTGGTGGGTCAGGTAAAGTAGGGAGTCATAACGCTGATGTGTGGGAGTCACTTGAAGGTCTAACATAAGGCATTTAAATAGCTCTGTGCAGACAGTGCTCCTTAAAGAGTTTTTAGCTACTTTGTAGTTAAGAGGCATCATTTTGTCTGAATACAGACAGTAATGATTCCTGTGAACTCTCAAATAGTGGCTGTGTTTAGCACAACTGAAGCGTGAACAAGGCCTTTAATTTGAGGTGGTCTTTTATTATCATTGGCAGGTCTTTTATTTTGAATTCCCTGTTTTTTTTTCTTGTTTGTTTTTTTTTAAATCGAATTAAAAGAAGCCTTCTTTTCTTCATGTTTACCTGTTGTAATGGTAAAACCAGCATAATGTCTATAGTGTCTTGTGGCTAATTTAGTGGTCGTGACACATTATTTTATCATTGTTAATAGGACTTTCCATTTTGAGACCCCTCAAACGACAGCATGTACTTCATAATATACACTGCATAAAATCCAGTAGACTCTCCAGTTGCCCTTCTCTCCATTGCTTTTTCAGCACGTTGACATCATCTCTTACACTTTGCTCACAAGTAGTACTTTATGTTTGAAAACTGTGTGTGCGTGTGTGTGTGTGTGTGTGTGTGTGCGGAGCATGAGTAGGGCAGTGCATCATTACAGCCAGTATGATTGGCATCCAGGACTGACAGCTCTCCTTTTGAGGCTGACTGCACACGGGCAAAAAGTTGGTAAATAAATTAAAGACAAAAAAAAATCAAAGGTGTACAAATAGCTCTTTGTACCTGTGTGCACACCCTTCTCCGTCGGTTGTACCCTTTATGTTGTGTTGCTCAGTGAATCTCCAGCCTCATTATACATGGCCCATTAGTGTGGGAATGTGTGTTGTCAGAAGTGAACAAGCAACACAGCAGAACCACATGCCATTCCACAGTCTATCTTTCTCTGTCTGTCTCACTCTCATCTTCCGATTTTACCTTTTTGTCTCCTGAGATCTTGTCTGCAGCCTGTTTACTAGAGAGCTTTCATTTACAGCTCTTCTCTGTTTTTGCAGCCAAGCCCATGACCTAATATGTGTGTTTGTATGTGTGTGAGAGAGACATATTTTGTATCTGATTAGCAGTAGCAGAGAGACTCGGTGCTTAATTATTTAGCTACTGTCTATTCGATCCAGTACTCGCACACTACTGGGTAGAAAGAGGGATGGAGTGGGAGAGACAGAAAGTTACTGTTTACAATAAGAGGCCTTGGGTGCATGCTGTGTAAGCATGCGCTAACACATAGTTGATGTAAACTGACTGCAGATTTTTGAAAAAGTTCAACCACAAAAGCTTACCACTCTGCACTGCTACTCTTCAGCCCTGCATAAAATGCCCCTCTGCCCGGAGACCTGCAAGCATATGTGGGCTGAGAGAGAGAATGATATACCATAGTTGGGTAAGTCAGCAGGCTCAGCTGGCTATACATGGTGATAATACATTTAAAAATAAACAAAAAATGGGCACAGCTATGTTAGAGCGTGCTCAGCATCCAAGGCTTATTTTAAATATTTAATGTTGGATTTTGTGTTTCAAGTAAAAGACTTGCAGGACATGCACAGATAATTTGCTTTGACAAACCATTAGGCAAAGTTATTCCTATGACATTTTCTAAACTGTGTTTTTTTATGGGTACTCCGAACAGCAGTTGCAGGACTACTGCATTAATTCTGATTCAGCAAGGGGTGTATTTTTTTGTATAACCTGTTCCCATTCAGAGCTAGCTGTGGTTAAAAGAGGGCCATTAGAAAACTTTTATCAATTTTTATTTACATTTATGGGTTAAAGTGCAGACATGATGGACTAAAGGCCTTTAATGAAAAATGCATGACAAATCCTCAGCATAAATTTAATGCAGTCTATTTCACACACACACACACACACACACACACACACACACACACACACACACACACACAAAACAGTTTTATGGTGTAAACATGCTTCCATACAGATTTTTTGCTGTATAGAGGTTGGAAAACAAGAGTGTTTCTTCAGCAGTCTGAGTATTTCATCACTCATCAGTTCAGAGCTCAGGTTTGGCAGAGATGATGCTGGTAGAAACGAAGCAGTGTCCTGCTGAGAACTGAGACGAATACGGTCTTACAGTAGATTTACAGCCAAACACAACCACACATGGCACAAGGAGACTAATGCATACGCACACACACTTGCATAAAGCTACACTGAAACATTGTTGTACTCCATCATATGAGTTTGCTGATATAAGCATTTCAGCTTTATGAACCTTGCAAATGCACTAGCTCGTGTGTTTGTGTACACGTGTATGCTGTGTGTTGTTTATCTTTAGCGTTCCTACGCCAACTCTGTTGTGACCTTTACGCTAAGTCGGACCAGATTTAATCAACAGCAGACTCCTACAATTCACACTGGCTTTTCTGTGCATACACACACACCTCAACTGCCTAGTCAGGGCTAATATTCTGTAAATAATGGTTAGGTGCTGTATTCCAGATTCTTTGCATCCCTTTAGTCAAAGCAGGCCAGGAGTCAAACTATTAAAATTTAGATTTTTTTTTTTTTTGATTAGGACAATGCACATTAATTAACATATCAAAGAGCATCAATGTAAATATGCCGGAGTTGCATAATTGCTAAATTTCATCCGTCGTCCTAAGGCAGTTATTATGAAAACATACAGACAATACATCATGGCAAAAAAAGACAAAAAGAGAGAGAGAAAAAGAAAACATGTAGAAATTTTACACAAAAAAATAAGTCCTGATTCACATAAAGGTAAAATCCATACAAAAGGTAGAAAAGGTTTAGCAACTAGCATCCAGCAACACCTTGCTGTGTATCAACATCAGACTTTCAAATGGCCTATATACTGTAAGGCTCCTGACTGGTCAAGGAATTGCTTGAATGTCAGACAACTTTAGAGACTAAGACTTTTATGTATTCTGTATAAAAGCTGGATGATACCAGGGGATTGTACAAATAGATAATTTCATTCTGGAGTTGGTCAGAATGTCTTTGCAACTTTTCTATACTGTCACTTTACTCTTTATGCTTTCTTCCCCCCGAAGACATTAAAGCTGAATTTGTATGACTATTGTGATCTGTTTATTTGAAAGTAGTGTAAAGCCTTTTTGTGGTTCCAGAAGAAGCTCCATGTAGTCTGATACATGTCCTCCAGTGATGTTACAAATTTTTTCTTCCTTTTTCAAAACCTAGCACCTACATTACCTATAATGCAACCTAGCCACTTAGTGACATCACTAGAGGCACTTTTTTGAATATGCCGTAGTACTCCCCATGAACTGTAAACACACTTTAATAGGTGTGTGTTTAATTGGTGGAGTCAGCCTTTAAGTAAAAAACACAGTATGTAAATACTTTGTTACAAGTAAAAGACCTGCATTCAGAAGTAGAGATGAATGTTTCTGATTGAATGTAAATGTCCTAATGGGATGTATTGTCCTCTCTTTGCCCTTTTCCTTGTCTATGTGCTCAGAATCTGCTGTCAGAGAAGGTTGACCAGATGATGGAGTGGTCCTCTCGGCGTTCGGTCGTCCGGATGAACGGGGACAAGTTCCGTCGCTTTGTCAAGGCCCCACCCAGGAACTACTCTGTCATTGTCATGTTCACTGCCCTGCAGCCTCAAAGACAGTGTTCCGTCTGCAGGTATGTGCACACAATGACACACTCAAGACCAGTGCACCTGGTGTGCAATTTGGAATAACCCTGTTTTTTCCCTCTGTTGCCTGTAATTCTCATGTCCTCAAGTTAATGCGTTGCATGAAAATTCACCTACAGTGATAAAGTCTGTGAGCAGTCAAGTCGGATGCACAGGTCTAAATGTCCTCAACTGATATTTCACATAGCCTCCTTCCATATATAGACCTTCCCACGTTAAGAAACACAGAAAACAGCATTATATAACAAGAACCTGTGGGTCACATTGACATTTGTATCAATGGGACTCCAGCCAGAAATACTACCAAAGGGGAATGAATAAATTCCACAGTTAAGGACAACAAGACCTACTTACCCACTTGCAACCTAAAATCCATTATTGCACAAGGCCAAAAATCTCAAAAGTGAGCTTTAAATGGGATTTTTCTTTGACAAAATCTGAATCCTAGAAGCAATTGCATCGCATCAATGTCAAGCACTACACCAAAATGCTAATACAAGATCAGACGTTAATTTCTTAGTTCAGAATTGAAATGAATTTGCATTTGAATCTAATAATTTTAACTCCCTGACAACCATTGCTTCAGGACCATGGACAGCTCTCCACACTACACTGGCTTTCTAAATAGAGTGGACTCCTGGCACAGCCCATAGCTCTGAAAGCTGCTTTGGATCACTCAGTACAATCATAAGAAACAATGAAACATAACTATTCTGCTTTCTTTTTAATCTAAGTAATACCAACAAGGGTAAACATGGGTTTCCAACAAGGGAAAACTACTAAAAAGACTACTGCAGCATCATGAGCAGACATATGAATAGGAATACCTGCTAAAATGTACTGTTAGTAAAATGTACTTAAGTTTTTTTTGTGTTTACAATATGCACACTCCACATACTACACTTTTTTTAACAAATCAAATCATTTTTTATTAATAAATCAGTTCAAGTTCAAGTTACTTTATTAGTACCTAGAGGTAGATTTTGTTTGCAGTAGTAGAGTCCTCATACACACATATGGGAAAACATATACATAAACATAAACAACACAATCACACATCATCCAAATTAGGACAGTGGAAGTAAAAAAAAGTAAGAACTTTTAAAAAGTTTTTTAAAAAGTTTTTACAAGGTTCTTACAGGTCCAGATCATTCTGAGATGGTGAAATTGAACTGAACTGCTAATAATAATAAGAAAATATACAAAATGAATCAAAAAAATTATTTAGGTTATAAAAACAGACATAAAGAGTAAAATATAAATAGATAAGTAAAATAAAACAAGTACAGCAATGAGTAAATAGTAAAAGCAGCAATAATTAATCATTTGTGCAAAATAAGTTTATCGCTTATTTTTCAGTGTAATAGCTGCAGGGACAAAGCTGTTTTTGTGTCTTTTTGTTTTACACTTAGGGGTTGTAAACCTGAAAGCTGAAACTCATTGTGCAATGGGTGGGAACTGTCCTTTAAAACTGAACCACATATGCATTGTAGTTTTACATTATTAGTTTTGAAATGCTTTTTCTCAGGTTTATCTGAATTGCAGTCATTTTTTTTTTGTTCCATTTTCCTTGCTTTGCTTTGATTGTTTGTCCCTACATTTTTGCTGTTGATATGTTGATATCTAAATGTTTGTAAAGTACTCTGTAATCTTGAATGGTCGAAAGGAAGAAAAAAGAGGGTCTCAAATAGGCATTCTTCCTGGAGTTAGTGTTATCTAGCATAAATCTCACCAGACAGGACAGACAGACAATAGATATAGTAACTCATAGGATAACACAACACTTGCAGGGTTTGTTTAATCCTGTATCAAAAAAAAGGGGGAAAGCAGGCGTGTGACTCATTTGAAAAATTATGTCATGTTGCCTGATTGGCAGTCTAGTTTTGAGGAATTTATAATAACCTGATTTTGTCAGATACATCTGCACCTTTTGTCTGTGTGGTATAAACCTGGTGGTTGACTTATGTCCCTGTGTCTTAGGGGACATCCAGCGAGTTGATGAAATCAACATTGACCTTCTCCATCTTGACCCTGTAACTCTAATCAGCCACTATCCTACTTCATCAGTCACTTGATTAAATAACGTATTCATCACTCATATCAGCAGCCCTCATCATCCTCTCTCTCTGTCTCTGTGTATGTCTCTTTCTCTTGCTCTTTTTTCTTGTCTTTTCCTTTTATAAAATATCTTTTTCATTATGCTTTTAATAGTAACACAGCACACATACAAATATAGTTTTTTTGTCCCTTTTCATTGCTATGCTTTTAAATTCACATTCAAATGTTGCTTTATTTGTATAATTACATAAATAAATGACAAAGCAGTTTGTGTAAGGTTCCCTTATACACACTCTTACCTCCTCTCACCATTTGCTGTGTGCTGACCCTTGAAATATGTATACACACAAGAACAAAATCACAACGAAAAAACTAGACTTATTATTTCTATTAGATTGCCAGATGTGTGCATTGACGTTAATCAGCTCTCATTCACCCTTGCTTTAGTATCATTATAGCTTCTTCTCCTCTGTTTGTTTCTTTTGTTGCATTTCCCCAGGAATTTTCTTATTAACATTGGCGACAGCATCACATCATTAGAAAACTGATTGAGAGAGGGATTTAGAGTAAGAGTGGGTGACCTGAGCATCTGTGTCTAGAGGACTGTCAGACAGTGAAAAATACAGCTAATCACTCACTCACTCCCTACCACATACTATATAGTATTTTTAAGTAAGTAATCAGTGCTTTCACACTAGATAAGAGACACAATTAACTATTATCAAAGATGTCCGTCTTAGTACTTGGCCTATAGTCACTCAATTTTTAAGCCTGCCAATGGTCTGTATTTTCAAACAATGCACAAGGCACAAATGATAGTAAAGCAATGCAGGGCTGCAAGGAATGACTGACAGTAGCCCTTTATCGACCGCATTTTTTTTTTTAATACAAGTTGCCAGAGACACTACCAGTTACCAAATTATCGTTGTTTGGTCCTGTAACATTGCTTTGTGGGTTGAAGTGTGAGACATTTCTCTTTTATTCAATGACTATGGCACGCTGGCTCGCTTCTGCTGCGGCTCTGATACAAACTCTGGAGGCACGTCAGAGCTGCAGCGAAACTGTCCCCCCTCTCCGATGCGGAGAATCAGAGATTCCCACACTGAAAGGGCAGTGTGAATGGGACAAGGGATGCAACAGTTCATACACAGCTCAGGCTTTACTCCCTGAAGAAGAATACAGTTTTATGCTGAATGAAACTGTGGATGAAACTGGCTTCTCTTTTATAGGAATGATACATTCTCTACATATTTTTTAACTTAGGTTACACTTGGTAGATTTTCAGTGGCCATAACTGATAACTTTTTTTCATTTTGAAAGAATAAGGTTCAGGTCCAGCTTAACAATTCTTGTGTTTAGGTTTGCCAGCAAATATTTCAACTGCTGTAGCATTTCCATTGTTTATGTCAGATGTACAGATTCTGCTTTTCTTTGCTCACATTAAAGAAATAAATGAATCACATACAGGAGAATTTGCTAAACACATACCATCAGGTAAACTAAACGCTATTCATTCTGCTTAATTAGAGGGCACCGAAATAAGCTTCATCCCAAAATGCATACAATGATTTACACACACACAAGCAGAAAATCCTCAAACTTTTACAATCGTGTGCATATATACATAACGACAATCACACAGATACTGTTGGCAAATTAATTGAATTAACACTTCAGAGTAAACGCAATATCATTGATACTAGTCACAAAAAACTATCATGTCTAATTGTAAAATTGTGTACAATAAAACACAGAAAAAAAAACTCAGAAGGAAAGTTTAACAAACACAGCAGGGCACATTTTAACTACAGCAACATCTACTGCTAATATACAATATATGTATGACCAAAAATGTCGTGCTAGAATATGAAATATTGACCACAGTCTATAGCATGGTCACTACCAGACTTTGAAAAATAAATAATTAAAAAGGGTTTTCTGTAATTTTTTTATATTTTTAGTCCCTAGCTTGTTGTGCTGCTTAATTTATGTTACTGTGGTGAGACAGTGAGACATGTTAATATATTTAAAGAGTTAGTACTCGAATTAGATGGAACACAAAGAAACAGACTGAAAAATATTTTTGATATATATATCACATCATTGTTTAAGGTGTTTACTTATCACTCAAACCCTATGTATAACCTTAGTTATACAATGTAAACTTAAGTTTAAATGGTCCTTTTAAGACCTTCAAGATTATGTGTTACCTTACTGCTGTAAAGATCCCAGGTATATATGATTGAAGTGTCTTATGAAAAAAAGAATTATTTCACTAATTGGTTTAACATCTTAACATATTTTTTTTATTTTGTTTCATCAATTTATTGTTTTTGCAATATGATGATATTTCTTAATACAAGAAAAAATATAGTTATCATTTGGACAGCTGCCAGATGCTAAGTAAACAATAAATGAATAACAGAGACTATCAGGATAGTTATTACCACATCTCAGTGACACCTTGACAACTACAGCAAAGTGGTGTTCAAAACATAAATGAGCACCTCTGTAATCCCTGACAGTCTGCTGGCCTGAGTTTCAACTTCATCTGTGCTGACTGTTTGAAATGGTAGACACTTCAAAGGGACCATCCTAACATTAGCTGCAAAGATAACAATGTAACATCTCCGCACATAACACATCTTGACAGACAATTTACCATTAATTAAAGCCAACACAAGGAGCGGTTGATGTAAGACACAATGTCAAATTGAAGACGAGCAGCAGGAAATGACATTTAGCTAAAGTCAGAAACAATAGACAGAGAGGAGAGAAAATAGACTGCTTCTTGGCTTTAAGTGTTTATCTTGTCATGTAGGAGGGGGGATAAGGTGAGAGACTGGTTAAAATCACACCTTCATCAGGCTACGATTTAAGGAAATTGAAATAAAACAAATGAGGTTCTAAAAAGAGAAAAATTGAAATGCATCATCTTCTCATGTCATGGAGACCATTATGGAGACAGTGCTGAGGATCTAGAGTATTTTATTTTCTTCTGCCTTCATCTTCTTTCTTTCTCCCTTTTCTGACTCTGCATCCTTTTAGAGTCTGTTACCGTTTACAGTCTCTTTTACATTGGACCTTTGCATACTTCCTCTTTTTTTGTACCCTATCTTTGTCTCTACCTTCTGTTTTTGAGGTCACTGGCTGTTGTTCTCTTCCCCCCCCCCCCCCCCCCCCCTTTTTTTTTTTGTCTTCATGAATAAATTTATTGTTTTCATCCTTTGTGCTTCTCTCTACTCATAGCTTGTCAGAATCAAAATAATGCCTTCTAGGGGATAAGAGCAGATTAACAATTGGAGAAAAACTGAAAAGTCAAAGTAAACCAAGTATTTGTAATAACAGACTCAGAAGGAATTATTGACAACAAATTAAACAAGACATTGTGAATGCACAAAAAGTTTTCTCTTAGCTGTTCCCTTATGATAACAATACTTGTCACCAGCATTTAGGTTTGTAAAAAAAAAAAGACTACAAGATACAAAAAGAATTTGTGTGAATAAGGACTAAATACGATCTTAAAGAACCTTCTGCTAAAGTAATAAAACTTATATAGGGGAAAATCTGAAATTTCTCAGACGGCAGATCCGCTATTTTTATCGATCTATCAATTTTGCACTGAGCTATTGGTGATGCGGAACATGAAAATCCACATTCTTTCACTGATGAAGGAAACCAGTTTCAATTAGGGGAATTAAAAAAGTCGTTTATAATGTTTACACTTGTTCAGGTTATTGTCTTCTGTGAAAACAGTCGTCATTCACACAACTGCAGCAATATAGATCTGAAATTATGTTTAATTATTTGTGACCTCTCACTTGAGTGATATCTGCTGTACCTTGGGTACTTGAGTATGTGTATTTGAGACAAAGCAAGTGTTTCACAGTTTTCTACATGTTATATCTGACATTTTCTGTCTCAGGTTAATTCCTTAAAATCTTTTTCATTACCGTCTTACAGGCAGGCGAATGAGGAGTACCAGGTCCTGGCTAACTCGTGGCGTTACTCATCTGCATTTTCAAACAAGCTCTTCTTCACGGTAGTGGATTATGATGAGGGAGCCGATGTTTTCCAACAGGTACTATAACTCATTTCCTTTACTATCGATACTTAATGGATTCACCCTAGTGCAAGTCGCATCTTGTATTCTTTCCCTTTTCCTCCTCTGTCCCTTCCCCATCCCTCTGCTTGGATAGCACCCTCTTTTCTCTCTGGGATTATGTCCCTCATCATAACCCAAACCAAGACTGTAAGGAAACACACTACACACAATAACAAACTACACACAATAATATTAAACATACAGCAAAACACTACTGCACCTTGTTGCAAGTGCAGTAGCTTGATTTTAAAATCAGTGGGCTTCTAATTTCATAAATAATTCAGGTGTCACAAGGAAGGTTCATATGACATAAGACAGATTGATATGACAAAGTAAATAGCAACAGTTAATTGCTGATTTTTTCATTTTTTTTTCGCTGTTCCGCCTTTAGATAGTTAAACATACTATGTTGGTTGCTTTGGCTCAATAAAAATACAAAGAAAAACTTGATGTAAAATGAAGGTGCTATTGTGGGTCAAAGATTCTGAGTTAAATCAATCCTTGCAAATTCCTTCCTTTATACCTTATTCACCTTCAAACCTTACTCCTCCTGTTGCTCTTCTCTCTTCTACATCTATTCATTCTTTATTCTGTTCAATAGGCCCACCAGCTGATTTCTATTAGAAAGTGATGGCCTGGAACTTCAACAGTAGCTCAGCAGATAAATCTACTGAAAAACCTTACATGAAAAGTGCACAGAGAAATGCAGTGACGCAAAACATTCTGCAGTAGCACAAAAGCAAAAAAGGGCAGGTACAAAAACATGTACATATGTACATGGACACTTTTCCAAGGACAAACATGCAACCTTACAAGCAAAAAGGTAATAAAATGATCAAATGACTCATGCAAATGGTACGCAAGCTACCCACAAGCAGCAACACTCATCAGTCATGTAATGGGAAGAAAAGCCACAAGTACGTGAAATATCCACAGCACTCTTAAATGGTCGTTTAAACTTTCTAATATTCTTTACGGTTAACAGATTTGGTCAGGTACTTCATACTTCCTGCTTTATTTGATCATTATTTTCTCAGTTATTGGTTTAGTCTATAAATGTCTGAAAATGGTGAAAAATCAGAGCCAAAGTAATGTATTGTTTTGTCCGACCAACAGTCCAAAACCCCAAAAGAGTATACTACAATACAAGACAATAGAAATGACAAATATTCCTATTTGGGATTTTTTTTTGAGAAGTGTGATGTGTGAATTTTACTGTTAAAAATTGTTTAAACCATCATGTAGATTATCACAATTGTTGCCAAATAATTATCTTGAAAAAAATCTATCCATTTGGTTGTCATCAGACATAAAAAATGAAAGGCTACACAGGTGAACTTCAGTTTGGGCAATGTGAATTATTGTAAAGACATAGACGTCAACATGAGCAGCAACAACATAAACATGGATTTCAACATTAACATCTACCCGCCTGTCGCTGACTCCTTTTTGAAACTAAACCAGCCAAATTGATATGCAGTACATTATTATTCCCTTATACATCGCTAAATATCATAAAACCAGCATTTCATTGACTAGTGCATTGCCCGTAGGAAGCATGTATTCCTATAGAAAAGTGGGAGGTTAAGTAGCTTTTTCATGGATGGCCAAATGAGGCTGTGTTTGAAGGTGGGACATCAGGGATGTAATTGGCTGTTTTTGACTATAATCAAAAGTAGTCAAAAACAGCCAATTTTTTGGCACCTACATCAATGTTTGAATCAAACCCGTGCGCCCTTTCACCCCTAGCTGTTACCTTTCAAACAGATGTGAGGGACTGTGTGTGTTATTATAGACACAGTAAGGCAAGGTAAATAGTTTTTAAGGTGAAATATAATATATTTCACCTTAAAAACTATTTACCTTGCCTTACTTGGTGTAATTATTTTTAGCATTTTGCCCGCGCGTCTCTGGATCTCTTCAGACCCGAACAGACTTGGACTTGTTTAATCTCATTAATCCACAACAGTCAGTTTAGATGCAGAGAACGGAACCGAACCTCCGGCAAAATCCCGGTCCAGCTCGCACCGCTGCAGGTATAAATCCGCTTGTTTTTTAAGGTATGTCGTGGGCTTGAGCTCTGCAGTGATTGGCTCTGGTGCGCACGTGGCCACGGTGTGCAGTGGTTGGCTCTGGTGCGCACGTGACTGTGGTGGCTCCGGTGGACAATGCTTGCAGAATTTGTAAAGCATTTATGAAATAATTTATTCACATTATCATTGCAGTCCAAGCAAATGCTTAGTTGCACACCACTGAACCACGCAGCAGCTATGTTGAAAGTCTCAGGTCAGTCTGATCCTGATCCGCAGAGATATTTGAGGAACACACACACACACACAGAGACAGACAGACAGACAGAGATTTCTTGCTTTTATAGAGAGATTATCTACTTAAAGGAGAACTTCGGCATTTTTTAACCCATATCCCTGTTGATCGAGGTTACCGAGTGCTGTCATTATGAAAAATAAGAGAACGAGAATACGAGAACATTTGGCACAATATTTACCAAGTATCAGAACGGCAGCTAAAGCGAACCTATGGAGGCAGACATCCTTAAGTATCACTTTCGGTTATGTCTGCCCCCATAGGTTCGCTTTAGCTGCCGTCCTGATATCTGGTCAATATTGTGCAAAAAATGTTTCCTACTGACAGCACTCGGTAACCTCGATCAACAGGGATATGAGTTAAATACAGCTGAAGTTTTCCTTTAAGGTCAAATGACTTGTTTCTAATAGTGGTCAGGCAGACACAGATTACAGTAAAGTTAATGGTCTACAGGAGGTTTTTACTTGGAAGCACAGTGGTTGTGACTTTGTGACTATACATTTGTATTGTATCCTACCTGTGACATCAGAATTGGGACAATGGATGGACTCTCCAACAAACCAGAAACACAAACAAACACTCTTAAGAGAGTCTAATGTTCAACTCAGGTATTATAGCATAATTCACTTCAGATATGTTTTTATAACTAGAGAACCTTATTCCTTTTCTCTGATGTGGCTTCAATGACATCTGACTTACTTGATAAGTATACAACTTCCCAACTCAGGGCAACACCCACATCTCTCTGCTGTCTCCGTACCTTCCTGAATACAGAAAAAGATTCTAATACAGAGGTTGACTCCCTGTTGTCCTTTTTTAGTCTACATTTTATACTCTTAGAACTTTAAATAACTGTGCTCAGGCAGAAATAGCCTGGCTTTGCTTCTTTTTTCTTTATCTTAATTTCTTTTTGACTGATTAAATCCAGTAAAATGAAATTAACACATGCTCCTTTAATCTTTCATATTTCTTCTTTTCTTCCTCTTCTTACTGCAGTTTTGCCTGTCGTTGCTGCTGGCCATTATTTGTTTTTTCTTTTTTGATTTAATTGCAATGTCTTTGCCCTCCTGCCTGTGACTCTTTTTGTACTTTTCCTTCAGGCCTTTTGTTTTTCACAACTCTACCCACAGCTGTCATTGTCGTGAGAGAAAATAAGCTATTTAAGTTTAAATGAGAGTTAATTACATGCACATCTTTAGGCGTGTTTTTTTTTTTTTGTCTCTTTTATATAGATTCTAGATTTTATATGTGGGTTGCTTTGTCCATGCATGAATGCATAATTTTGTGTTGTTGTTAAAGGGTATTTATATATCTATGTATGTCCCGTGATTTGTATGCATATGTATGCATGCACACATGCATCTAATCCGTAATTCACCTTAATGACTTAAAGAAACAGGTTGCTGCATGTATAACATAGATAAATAATCTGCACAACTCTCCTCTCTTGTTTTCTTCCATCTCCTTTCCTCTGCTCTTTTCCTTCCACTTCCCCTTCCCTCCTCTTTATTTTTCCATGGGTCTTGGGAAAAACAAAAGAGAGCAAACTAGTTGACTTTATAGTTGTTGATAATTGTAGGGAGTCCTGGGATTTTGAGTTAAATAGGTATGAAACATGGAGGGAGGGAGAGAGGAAGGAATTAGAAAGTACCACCGATTTTCTTTATGTAGCTGTGGTGTGTGTGTGTGTGTGTGTGTGTGTGTGTGTGTGTGTGTGTGTGTGTGTGTGTGTGTGTGTGTGTGTGTGTGTGTGTAATGGAATATATTTACGCATGGACAGAATTATTGGAGATGTTCTCTCTATCCAATTATTAGCTGTGATAGCCAACACACACCCACTTATTGTCTTGTAATCAAATTGGCACACAAAAGCACAGACGCAGAGAGGTATATAACCTGATTTAATGCACTAATAGTGCATATGCCAACACTGCCATTACTGTATCCATATCGCCCAGCCCTATGCACTACAACATGCATGTCACAGTAATGATATACTTTCAGTTATCGGAGCATTTGCTGGCTGCTGAATGTTCAAACAAGTTATGAAAATGTAAAGAAGGCTGTGTTAGGTAGGCAGAAAGAGAATGACATTATGCCAAGCAAAAAAATATTAAAGGCCTTATTTACTGTCTTGAGTAAACCAGTTCTTTCATGCATTAATTAAAATGTAAATTAAAAATCCAGAAGAAAATTTAAATTCTTGCTGCATACATGGATAAACAGAGTCTAGAGTATTATATGAGGGATTTTTGATTAAAGGACATTTTAACCTTTCTCCATGTAATGTTTTGAATAAGTTAAGATACCTTATATTTGCAGTCAACAAATCAGAATCAGAATTCTGTTATTAGTCCAACAGAGGGATAAAAAAATACCAATTGAAAACAGGCCAGAAAGTATAGCAAGCAACTGAGTCTAAACCTGCGATACTAGTCCTAGCATCAGTCTGTTGATGACGACGTTATAATTGATGATGTAATTTATCTTTGGAATGGTTTATATATTCAGTGTGTATGACGAGTCAGAGATGACACATAACTTGACATCCCATCCTCTTTGCCTTTCTCTCTAGTTGAACATGAACAGCGCTCCAACCTTTATGCATTTCCCAGCGAAGGGGAAGCCAAAGAGAGCTGATACATTTGACCTGCAAAGAATCGGATTTGCTTCGGAACAGCTGGCTAAGTGGATCGCGGACCGCACGGATGTTCAGGTACTACATACAGAGATATTGCCATTCAACATACAAATTTGCAAGAGACACACACGGTTGCTGAAAGTATACAGCTTGGACATACAACCTTAGGGTGTATCTCACAAGTATCATTGAGGCACAATATTGCAGTTCTTTAGACAACTCTATAATGTTTGCCAATATCAAAAAGTGTGCCTCAATACAATTGATTCAGTTCAACTGAGGGATTCAAAGCTACGTTGGCCATTACATGCATAACACACCTGTATCTCTGTCTGAAGTTTTGCCATTCAGGTTGTATTTCGGTTAATGTAGGCATTAAATTTGGGGTCATGTAGGCATAGAAAAATAGAAAAGAGGATATCTCTTTTCCTGCTTCATCAATTTAGAAACATTTCTAAAAATTCCCATCGTCCAACAAAGTTCTAGAACTGCAAACCAATTTGGCACCATCAGCTCCGCAACAGTTTTGAAGGCACTTACAGCCTGTGATGGGGCAAATGCCATGTTGACAATGTCATGACCTCATAAACTTCCAGAGATCAGGATTATACAGGTGGGTGTTAGATGCCCTAGCTTGGAGGCACTTAAGGTGTTGGCTCCAGAGAGATCAAACCGTCGAATGTTGGACTACAATCTCATCTTTCCTGAAAAACCTGTCTGCCAAGTACCAGTAGATGTAGTCCAAGCATGCTGCTGACATCCTGTTGAAGGATCTGGATTCAAAAGGCTGCCTTTCAGAGAAGACGATTGGGAGCACTTACACTAAGTGCTAGCTTTCAGGCACTTCAATGTGACTTTACCCCATGAAATAAAGAACAGAAAAGGAAAAATGAAAGGATAGATATATGATCAGAAAATGGTGAGATGAATACATTTGTTTGATGGAGGAACTGGAATGAAAGTCGGCTGGAGAAGTCCTTGTTTGGATTAAGTGCCTACACTGTTCCAGAATGACAATAAGGGTTGATGGTGAATGTATTAGAGCTAGTAGTGCAAACAGCTATTACTCCTCCTTTTCTTCTCTGTTCTTTATTGCATAGTTCACAGCTTTACAAAAATGATACTAGAAATAATGTAATGGATCGTGATACACCATTTTTTTTTAGGTTAAAACATTACAATATGTGCATTGTGTTACACATTATTAGAGCTCACTGTATCTTTACATGTTTTCTGCAACTACAACTAATTACACAAAAGTAGAACATTCTGTTGTTGATTAATTAGAAAAAAAAGCTAATTTTTGTGTTGTCCAAAGTAATTTTACATTAAGTCAATAAAAAAAGGTAAGTTTATGCTGGAAGATTGTTGGAAGATGTCTCACAGTCATTCCTAAATTTTAATCTCATAACACATGGGTACACACGTTTCCACTGGTGAAAATGTGTGTTGGTCACACATGCTGTACATGGTCTTCCTTTTGGAACATTTCACTCTTGCACTTACTCATAGCATACAACATGTTTGGCTTCATGGCCACACACAAACAGAATTTTGCACAGCTATTCTTATTCTTATTAAAAATAGCTGCATCCATGCTTTTTATTGTATTTTAATTGAAATGACTGAAATGACCTTCAGAATAGTCATGATGAACTGTTTCAGGGTTCAATTTGTGCATAAACGCATGACCAAAATAAACCTTCATTTTTATTTATTGTACTTGTTTTATAACTGTGCAGTGGGATTTCACTACCTGACACTACGCTAAATACTCACAAAATGGTTTAGTACAAATTTGAATAATCTTTTCTTTTCTTTGAGGGAGAAGTTTTCATTTACTTGTTCACACATTCCTACATATTCATAATTTGACCCGCCATACATAACTACAACAAGGTTTTCGAAATGATTTTACAGGTTCAAGGTTGGTCCCATTGTTGATCCCCTAGTATTGTGAATTGGAATTTTGTAACCGGCTTCATTTTCATTCATTTTCCTTTTAAAACCACTGTAGGAGCTTCTTCAACAGTCAGTAAAGGAAATTTGAAACTAAACATTTGAAATGAAATAAATACTGACACCTAAACATATTCTCTTTTAAAAAAGGATCAATAGTGAGGCACTGTGGAAATCAGTCACTATATGAATACAATTATTCTAATGTAAGAATATATAATCAATAACTAAGTTATATGCGATTCATCCCCCTCTCTCTCTCTCTCCATGCCTACAGATCCGTGTTTTCCGTCCTCCTAATTATTCAGGGACTATTGCTTTGGCTCTGTTGGTGTCTCTGGTCGGAGGTCTGCTGTATCTGAGGAGGAACAACTTGGAATTCATATACAATAAGACTGGATGGGCCATGGCTGCACTAGTATGACACACACAAGGACACACACACACACACACACACACACTCTCTCTCACTCTTTGGGTTTAAGGTGTAAACCTTTTAATGGACGTTGAGAAGTCATACATGCTTGGCATAAAATATCCACACTCATGAGTCAGGGACATAAGTCAAGTGGAAGTGCACCAGAAACAAGTTGAGTTGACTAATCTCTCTTCCTTAGTACAATTTTCTGCCTGTTTAAACAAAATCTTAACTCTTTCTTTTTTTTTCAGAGTCACATGTTAAGTTGGATTCGTTTTACATTGTCTCAGTTAAAAAACAGAATAATACTATAATAAATATTTCTGCACTAATAATGTTTCATTAACATTCTCTCTCTCTCTCTCTCTCTCTCTCTCACTCTCTCTCTCTCTCTCTCTCTCTCTCTCTCTGTATCTTTGTATCTCTGTATCTGTGTTAGTGTGTAGTTTTTGCTATGACTTCTGGCCAAATGTGGAACCACATCAGAGGTCCTCCCTACGCCCACAAAAATCCCCAGAATGGACAAGTGGTATGAATAACATTATCTTTTCTTCTGTCTTTATACAGTACATCCATTCATTCATCCAATCATCCAATTTTTTACAAGTTTTATAATAATCAAATATAATATAATCATATAATCCTTGCACTTTTGTTCTGTCATCCAACTGTCCATCTCTTATTGGCCTCTTTTTATCCTCCATCTTTTACTTCTTCTCCTGCCTTTCTTCTCTTTGGTCCTTGGTTGCTGTCCTCCTACCTTCTTTCTTGCTATCTATCTTTTTTCACAAATGGTTTGTGTTTTAAGGAAAAACAGTATTTTGAGATTTTTTTTTATCGGGCGGTTAGGGGAAGTTGTATTTGATCAACATCGAAACATCTGCAAGGGATGTTTGTCCCGAGTAAGATGCACTAGTCTGTTTCAAAGTCAGTGCTGAGAAGGTATGTATGTTACTGGATAGCTGGGAGCAGCCATTTTGTGTTAATATCACTATGCTTGTATCATCTATTTATCCATTATCCCCCTCCTCTGTTTTTTGTTTTGGTTTGACTGTTGCCACTTATTACCAGCATGTGTGCAAACACAGACACAAGCAGCATTTGCAGTTGTAGTTTTGCTGGCCATCATTTAAGTTTGTTCATCCAAGTGTGAAATTAAAATAAAAATATGACACACTAAGAAAATGAGGGAGGCTGGAGAGAAGGGGGAAGTGATAGGGAGGCAGGAAAGGAGATAGAAAAGAGAGACAGAGAGAGAGAGAAACATGAATGGAAAGAAGAAAATCTACTTAAAAGCATGTTGTGTGATGCGTGCTATGTATGCATTTAACAAACATGAACAGAAACCTTTTCTACATGGTCATACATGAACTGTGGCACTGTGGATGTTGTTGGAAAAGTCAATTCCGCACATGAAGAGACTGAAGACTGACTCATACTGTAAAGTCAAAGAAAAAATATAAAAAAGCATCACATCTTCCATCTTGTCCCTTCCTGTGTCATGCAGTATGGCCCCTCTCACTTGTTCTGTGTAAAAGGCACTGTTAGTCTCGTTCTGTTAGCTCACAATCATTTTTTAGTCTGTTTGACAATAAGTAAGTTTACTCCCCATCCCATGTAGCTCTCAACTGTAGTCCCCAACCATCACCCCTTTTTATCATCTTGCCCTGTTATTTCCATCCACCCAGCTGTATCTGAACTGCTTTGATTCTGCCAGGACAGTGTGGTTATCAATATCACAACTTTAGCTTCAATGTTGACTCTTTTCATTGGTTATGTTCATTTTTAATCTCAAGTGCAGAGTAAAACATATCAAAATAATATTATCAGCCAAATAATGTGATGATGTATTTTAGATGTTAGGGTAGCCTGCTCTCTGGTTTTTACATTCGCTTATCACTTCACTTTTTCACTTTATTTGATTATTTTTCGGTCTCAGCTCCCTTTAATCCATGCAACCCTTCCTGCATTCATAACGACCCGTCTTCCACCCTTTAAAGTACTTCTACCCTTGCTCTGTACTTCTTCTCTCTTCATCAGTTCTTTCTCCCTTTCCACCCCTCTGCCTGCTTCCATTTCCTCTGCATGCCCTCTCTTCTCTTTCACATAACTGTCTGTCCTCCTACACATCCTGGTTTTCGTAAGAAAGAAGTACAGTCAGCTAGTTTGAAACACTCTCACCTGCATGCCGCCTTTGTCATCTGTCTTCCTCTCTTGTTCTTGGATTTGTATGAGCTGAGCAACATTAAGGCATTGACATAGTAAAGTGTTCCGTTCCGTTCCGTTTTCTTTCCGCTTTTCCGTCAGGGTCGCAGGGATGTTACCGCTTTATCGCCCCTTTTTCAAGGGGGTTGCGGGGTTAGTGGGGCCAAATCCAGTTACTCAATGGGCGAAGGCCAGGGTACACCCTGGATGAGTCGCCAGCTCATCGCAGGACCCTTACTGATGGCAGAGGCTGCCACACAGGGTGCCAACTGCACATCAGGAGAAATTTTGGGGTTCAGTATCTTGCTCAAGGATACTTCAACATCTAGCTCAGTTCTGCCCCAGGGAGCCGGGATTCGAACCAGCAACCTTCCAATCACTGGTCCACCAGCTCTACCCACTACAGCCACCCCCATATAGTAAAGTGTTGAAACAGCATTTCAGATACACAAATTAATTCTCTAACTATAGTGTGCAATAGCCATAGCCATCTGATTCAAATGCAGAGGTGAGCAGGTCATAAAAGATGTTGTACTGAGCATGCAGAAAACAGATTATACCAGTTTAGGGGCAGAAAGGCTGATGAGCTAGCACCAATGGTGTGCCCTGTAGAGTTGAAAAACTGCTACTTGCCCAGAAAGTTAAAGGAACAATCACGCAAAAAAGAAAATTCAGTCATATGCAGATGAAAAATCCGCTAAAATATTTATTGGAGCTTCAAGGTAAAACATGGTTGCAGCAAAGTACAATTCTTCACTGCCGCTGCTGAGCCAAAATTGCACCCGATCTGAAGTTAAAGCATTATCTCCATTGCTTGTTCATGATTTAATTTGCATCTTTTCAAATGAATTTGGGAGCTCCAGGCTTTGAGGGGAGCTCTTTGGTGCCATTTTTTTCTCTCTGTGTTCCAAATACTCTGCTACCAACATGTATGTAAATAATTTAGGACAAAATATATTCCCATTTTCTGCTGTTTTGTTGGATTGCATTCGATTGTATAGTTGTAGCCAATAAGGAGGCCGCTGAGAGTATGTGGACCTATTGTGCGAAATTATGTGTACCTATTGAGGTCTGCCTCTATTATGCTATAACTTGCTGTTAAGCCCCCTACAGGCTTAGCCTCCTAGGCCTCATAGCCTACCTTTAATCAGTCCTCTCCCTCTTCCATTTCCTCTAAAGCAGTAGCCTCATTGACCTACATGCTTTAACCCAACTAAATTTTCTTGAGCTTCCAGGCCAGATTGCTTTTTGTAGCCATTCAACCAAAATAGCAGCAGGGATAGCTACATTAGATCCTGTGTGAATGGCCCTCATCTCTTACTTATTTCCTCCTTCCCTTTACACCGTTTCCACCATCATCTGTATCCCTATGCTCTCTTTAAATCCCTCTTTTCCTCTCTCTGTCCTCTGACACTGAATAGCTTGAACTGGGCAGACAATATTGAAAGATACCTGTCTTATCTTTCCTGTTCTACTTTTGCCTCTTTCCATGTTACTTCCTCTCACCTCTCTCTCTAATCTCCCACTCTCCTCTCTCACCTGCTCTCCCCCAGACAGTGTAATTCCTTTAAAATGATGAGCGAGCGAGGCCAGGTAGACTATATTGAAAGGATTTGTCAACTGACGAATGGCACGACCAAGCAGATGAAATTGTAGTGAGCGTCTTACTGTGCAGCCAAGAAAATACTGCTAGCTCATTTTTGCTCAGACACACATGCACACACATACAACCGAAATGGGATGTGGAGGTTGTAAGGGTTGTGTAGTTCCAGTATAAAGAATATGGTAAATGAGTGACATCACTGGCCATAGCAAAAACCAACATATCTTAATTTTAGATATTCCAAACCTGACTAAAAATAAGCTTTTATGGAAATGGATCTAGTTGTGAGAGTTAGGCTTAAAGGCTCTTTGCCTGTAAATCCAGTGTTTTCTTATTCTGTTGACACAGTATCTCTGTGTCCACTTGTGCACACAGTGCACCAAATAATTCCCTATCAACCTGTGAATGTAAAGAGATGAAAAAATGATCCTCGCAGAAACATTTCAGATTCTGAGGACAGGCAGGACATTTATCGGAAACATGATGCGCCATTTATAACACCTTTAACAAAACACCAAAATAAGTGGTGATCTCCAGCATGTTATGGTTTTTGTCATTTAAGTTTTGCAGTTTTACTGAATCAGCAGCAGGATGTGGGTACTAGTTTACTTTGATGCATATTCCTGCATGCATGACACAGCCACTTAAAATACTACATACACATGTGCTTGTAAAAGAAACAAAACCAAATCCCGCACACAGCTGTGCAACTTCTGAGTCACGTGAGAGAGAAGATTAGAGAAGTTTAACTCGGATGTATTGAACATTACAAATTCAAATATTAACAAAGTGTAACCTTCCTTTCTCAGCCTGGAGGACTCTCAGAGAAGCCAAAGGTTTCTTTGTAAAGCATTTCAGCCATTGTTTCTCTCTTGGCTTCTACTCTGACCAACCACTTCCTTATCCTGATGACATTTCCATATTTCCAGCTGATTTCACATGATTGGTTGATGGCTTTTGGCAGCTGTTAGCGGGAGGCCTCCTACATTTACTGCTAACCTTTCATATTTTAAAGAAACACTGCTGTCACTTTAATTGGCTGTTCGCAAATATTTGACTATTGGCTTAGAGAGGACATCAGTGTGTAGTGTTTATTAGCGAGTGTGAGTGTTGCTTGAGTTTTCCCTGTACCTACGCACATCTTCACGTGTGTGTGTGCCTATGATTGAGTCAGGAAATGCTTGTGTGTTTTTCTGTGTTCTGGGCTGGTATGGACATTATTTCACAGTGTAGTTAAGCAGGGAAATAAATGGTTCTTTAGGCTGGCTATCCGTTTAGGCCAGTAGACATTGACCATCCCTCTCTGTCTCCTCACTTAGATGCTCCCACCCACAGATACTCACAGCTTCTCATAAAGGGATTGGAAGCATTGTTTTGAGGAGAAAACTGCAAGAATTATATATATTAAACATAAAACCTGTTGGCAAGACATAAATGGTGAAGAGATTGGTGTACAAAGAAAAGACAATAGAAGCAGTGACTCCTTTCTTGTCGGGCTAGTTGGTAGACTACTGGAGCTTTTAATTATTTGTATAGCATTTAACTACATCGAAGTTTTGCATGGTGCTCGATATGAAACAGAAATTATACATACAACAATAAAATAAGATACACACGAGGCAGTATACAGACACAATACAAGAATATGCACACAAATAAGATTAAAAAGGAGTAAAAGAAGAGAAGATAGATATTAGTTAAATTAGAATGAGAGACATAATTCACAGATATGTTTTTCAGAACTTAAATCTTCAATTGTTAATTCAAAGTCATGACTTTGTAATTGTCTAATATCGATGTTTAAATTATCACAACTACATCAATGTTTATGGCCAGGTTGTTGGGCTTTAACAATTGGAGATTGAAGCTGAGCTCTGCCGTTATAATTGTGGCAATTCCGATCATCAGTTTGTCCGATGTCCCTACTCAGTGCTTGTCAGGGTTCCTGCGGGGCCTAAAAAGTCTAAAATTTGCCAATCCCATTTACTACTTCCTGGTCATCTTTTGTTTTTTAGTTTTTTTTTAATGTAAGTGGCCAACAGCCCGGTCAGAATAGCGCCGTACACTTTGCGAGTTCCAGAAAGGCTTTGACTGTGGATTCTGCTACAACTATGGGAAAGTGTAAATTTAACAAGTGTTTGCTTGAACAACCAGAATTCAGTGGGTTAAAAGTACCTAATAATGAATTTGAAGTGCAGTGTGAGGTCTATAAGAGGATCCTCAAATTGGGAAAACTTGGTGTGAAAGCGCTGGTGTCACACACAAAATTGGAAAACACTGGTTAGCTTCTAAAAATCTCCAGCGAAGTCACACTAATACACACTTTTGTACACCTTTGTCACCAGTTACGGTGTCAAGCAATATTCAAACCATCAGCTCAACTCCGACATTGAAAGTGGAGGTGCTTTGAAATTTGAACACAGACACAAACACACACACACACACCAGGGTTATCATAGTTAAATTGAATTCCTAGATCTAAACTAAACTAAACTAAAACTACTTAATCACCTAATCACTTTAATCACCATTAAAACTAAACTGAAATAAGAAACAAACTGAAAAAGTAAATTAAGATAAAAACTAATGAAAACTATAATAACCCTGAACACACGCACTCACTCCATTTTTCATTGTTTAAGTTGCTCTGTGAATGGCAATTCATTTGGTAAGTAATTCTGGAACTGCGTTTTTCCTTACTTTTTCGTACTTTGTGTAGGTCTTAAATTTAGTTCAAAATAGTCTTAAAAAGATCTTAAAAAGTCTTAAATTTGACTTGTTCAAACCTGCAGAAACCCTGGCTTGTACATGTAGGGGACTATAATCACTTGGTGATCTTGTTACATAATCCTCTGTGTCGTCTGCATTATCTTTTATGAGATTTACTCTGCCGAGTGAATCTGCAAAACCGGGTACGTTGGAATTGATAGATTTCACTGTAAAAATTGGTTGTTTTAAATGCTGGAGTGATTCCAGCTTTAGACTGCAGAACATCTGAGTCACTGTCTCCCACTTACTCACATACCTAGTATAGACTTCAATATTTGTTCAAATGAAGGATTCAGTGAACGTGCCCATAGTCCCTCTGCTGTTCCAAATGAGTCACCCCACCCATATGCTCTCAGATAGTTAGACATTAAATCATTAATCGGTGCGGCATATTTCCCTTTTAACTGAGAAATACTTAAATTCTATTAATCTGTCAATCAAAAATAATGCGTTGCCATTTTAAACCCACTATGAGTATTTGCTAGATACTAGTTTCACCATTTTCAGTTGACTTTAAACTTAAACTCACATCACATCAGCGCTCGCATCAGTCCTTGTTGTGTCATGTTTATAGTAAACCGGTATCACAACCATCCTCTACCTTGGTTTTCTCTTTCATACTACTTCTATGTTATAGGTATTTAATTGACTCTTTTTACCCAGTGTACCTTGCAAGGTTCACATCCTTTCATTCCTGTCATTATACCCAGTCACGACAATACACACGGTCACACCTAAATTAAGCACATACTGTATTTCCACTCCATCTCGCTTCCGGTTACTTACTCTTTCTCCTCTCCGCTCTTTCTGCTTTGGTGACTTTTCATTTATCCCTCTTCCTGTCTGAGTGCCTCCTGACCTTTATAGAACAAAACACACAAACACACATTCACACTCACAACACACAAGCACATGATACAGGTTGGAAAAGGATGAATATAGCTATTTGTAAAGGTTATCTGGCCCACAGCTATTAACAGATTACAATACAATAGTCTGGTTTTAGAGCAAGAATACACAAGGGAAGGAAGGACAAAGTATATTCTTGGCTCATATACATACCTGTCTTGACATGACTTGCTATTGATTCCAAGTATTAATTCAATCTTACATTTCTGTAGTGTTTTCTGTGACAAATTCACTGACAGCCACTTTGTCAAGGCAGGTTTTCAACCTCATTTTTATACAGTAATAAACCTATTAGATGCCTATGATCTTCTTCCGTGTCTGTATGTAAATGCTTATTATACTCCTGCATTGGTGCAGACACCCAATTTGCCTCAAAGTCTGACAAATGGGCTGCTTCATGCAGCTCTTATATAAACAAGGCTTTTTAATGTCAATGTATTCAAATGAGTGCATGAACACAGACACTCAGTGCTGTTCACATCTTAGTTCTTGTATTAGAAAGAATGTAAACACGTACATTCCTGAGATCTTGATCCTAAGAGTATGCTAATGAAAAAATGGCATAGGAAACTATCCTCAGGGGAAGTGTTTGGTAAAGGTCTATACATATTTGAGAGTTTTAACGTTGATATTTGGATTTTAATTGAGCTAACCTTTTCCCATCTATTTTCTTGAGACACTCTAGGGTATAAGTTCATCACTGAGTTTATATTTTGTACCGACTTCTTTTTGTGTTAAAGTTATTCAGTGTATTTTAGATATTTATTACACCCAAGGATGTGGTAAATAAAAAGTGGATAGAATACTAACGGCTTTCTCAATTGCCCTAGACAACCCACTGTAAAACATCACTGCTTTTAAAAAGTGTTTGAACAATGATCAATGCTGAAAAATGCAAAGGA
This sequence comes from Sparus aurata, assembly GCF_900880675.1. Classification (NCBI taxonomy): domain Eukaryota; kingdom Metazoa; phylum Chordata; class Actinopteri; order Spariformes; family Sparidae; genus Sparus; species Sparus aurata. The sequence goes on along the minus strand of NC_044187.1, from coordinate 25,638,961 downwards.
CAATAATGTTATCCTTAACAAGAGGTTACATTTCTCATTACAATGTTGGGTTGACTGACTTTGCCCATTTTAGCTCAACTATAGTGGACAATTTTCTTTTGTTAATCTCAATGTCTCAACCTCATTCGTAGACGTGGATCTCTCAAAAAACTAATACATTACACTAATCAGAGTAGTAGCAGAATAAAGTTGTACTGGACAGCTCAACGGTGTTAACCTGCCAAAATTTATGAAGGTGAGCCAAGAAGAGGATATTTTAAAGTAGGGGGAAAAGGTATGTGTCAGTATAAAATTGCAGTTATATCTTTCTCCCACAAAAAGATCAAAACAATTAAATTATTTTAGCAGATTATCTTAGAATGACTATTGTTATTTTAGGTCTTATCATGATTGTAAAAAACAAACAGAATATCTCCAGTCTTATCCTTGAACCTTTTGTTTTTAATATAATTTCGGAATAATAAAGTTGATCACACTTTTTAACAGACTGGGTAAATACAACTGTTGAGCCTCAAGGTTTGTCAGATTGTTTTGCCTTTTATTTCCACCACAAGCAGCTTGTTTGATGCAGTGGTGCAGTGAAAGTTTTCTTTATAGTCTACCACCTTTTTTTTTAATTGAGTTATCTTAAAATGTTAAATGTTATGAGTATGTGGTGGTTATTTGGTGGTTGAAGCATTCGAAGCTTTCCTCATGTATATGTTATTTGGAAATCTCAAAAGATTCATTTGTCTCAGTCCATTGCCGTTTGAATAATTGTGTCAGTAATAAATAAAATGTGTCATTTTTTTTTTCATAGTATCGGCCATATTGGGCACCATTTCAGAGACTACATTGGTCTTTACACACATGCATAAATTGCACTGTATAATTAACAGAAATAAAAGGAGTTATAGAATGTTACTATTGAGTAAGCTCTTCTATTCATCTCCATGTTAGCTCAGCAAGCTGTGGCTTTTATCCCCAGACCAACTCAATGTCTTACATCTTTCTAATGAACAGACGTTTTTTTTCATACAGACAAATTCTCCTGAAACAGTCTCATTCACAAAGATGCATTTACGTTGAGAATACACATGCAGAGCTCCATACACTGAAATGCACACACTGGGCTCAGCGCACTAATGAATTGAACTCCTACATTCTAATCTATCAGATTAATTGGAAGTGCCTGGTCATGGATTGAGGAATTTTTTATCCTCCAAGCACCACTCTTGCTCATTGCCTCTATCTGCAGGTTCTGTTTATGTTGAGGAGGTAACATAAGGAAAGCGAGCTGTTTCTTGAAATATAGTGTGAAGTAATGTTCGTTTGGTTTTACTAATGACAGAAAAATTCTAACCTCTATTAATCTGCAAGTTACCCTTACTATTACCTGGTAGCAATTGGTACAGACCTAAACACACTGGCAGCTATTACCTTTTCTTTTGTGGAGATTTTGGCCATTTGAATGCAAGGGCTCACCTCACCCAAAACAAGTTCCCCCACCACTATCTTGTAGGGGTTTATGTCCTAGGATTTTGTGATTGGGTTTAAGAAATATAAACAAGCCAAAACATTTCTTCTCCTGTCCCAGAAAGAGAATTTGTGCAGCCAGACCTTTCTTCAGTACCAGCTGACTATGCTATGCTATACTAGGATGTTCAAGACATTTAAACATATAATCCTATCTCTAGTATCCTTGTGTAAAAAGTCACCATATGTTTTCTCCAAAATCTGAGAAAAGTGTATCATGAGAAATTGCACAAATGTGTTACCATTAATCAGTAGTTTAAAAATGTTGCCAATATATAAGTTGCACTCCGCTTATCTAGTCAAATTATGTACCTTTTATCATGCAATCGTATTGTCTTTATAGAGGAAAGTTGATTCAACTATTGTATTGTTTCACACTGTATTAAGGTTGCACTTGTGTTTATATATTTATTAATGACTGCTGTTTGTGTTGCTGTTGACTTGTACTGCATTATATTGAAGGGTGTTTCTAAGATTTTGTTCACCTCATAAAGGCAGGATTGATTGCTGAGCTGTTGTATTTGAATACATTGGCTTTGGCTTGGTGCACCTTATAAAGTAGTAACTCAGTGAATGCATAGGCTTAGATAAGGGTAGGAAAGGCTGCCAGAGGCTAAAGGGAGGACCTGACAAACACCTGGCAGTTTCCATTTTAAATATTTTCAACGGACATGGCAATCGTAATGCAAAACTACACCTCATTTCAATGAACAATTCTAGTTAATCAGCACCCGAGTCACTCCCCTAAATTTCATGTGCATGCTTGTACAAATGTCATGAAGAATGTTGTGCAAGCTAAGCCAAAACACAAGACGTTGCTTTGCTTTTAGTGTCCTAACACTTGTGTTCGTACCTTTTATCTTTTGAATAATCTGGAATATAATGAACTAAATATAGTTTAATATAATTCATGACACTACTGAGTTGTGCTTGGAGTCTCATATGTAGTGAATAAGAATGCAAAAGGCAATCTTTAACCAACCTTGAAATAAAAAAAATTTCCAAGTAGTTGTAATCAGCTAATACAGAGAAACAGGTTTGAGTTGAAGACAAAAGGATCTGTTTAAGTCTTTGTCGGCTTTCAAGTGCAAAAATTCTTCATTTCTCTCCACTGAAGCAAGAAAAAGCTGTCCACCCTTTACTCCTCCTCTTTTGTCATGTTCTATTCATCTTTCAGTCCTTATTCCTGTCTGATAGGGAAAGAAATGAACACTGGGGCAGTCAAGTGGAAAAGCAGACCCCAGATGTGGCGTAAACCTAGATGCTAATAATCTGTTGGGATTCAACAATGAGAAACACACTGAAACGCTTCCTTCTATTTGTCTCGTTTCCATAAGACTTCAACTTTATCTTCCTTTGTCTGTCTCTCTGCTTCTCCTCATAACAGACAGACAGATGCAATTCAAATAAGCCTTTTGACATCTTATCAGCTTGTGCAGAGTTTGAGTCTTAAACATTGTGCTGGGGTGGGAAACTTTCTTTCATAGTTGAGACGATAGGTTCTAAATGAAAAACAAAGCGGTCTACACAGAGAATAACTGACACATTAAAGTTACGTGGCAAACTGGTTGCGCTACTTGGAATGCATTTACAGACAAATATCTTGTAAGAGTCAAGCATCACTAGTGGACGTACAGATTTTACTTTGTTTTCATTACCCTAAGTGTTACCAGTCACTTATTCTAAGCAGAATCTTAACTCTCAAGCAACCCTCAAAAGAAATCGGAACTGGTCAAAATAGCCTCACTTTGCAAAGATTTATGAACACCTGACACCCTTGATTATATAAGTCAATACTTAGACAATCATTTAATGGTGAACTATATTATATGGCTAGAATAATGACTTTAAGGGTGCAATGTGTAGGATTTGGTGGCATCTAGCTATGTGGTTGCAGATTTGCAATCAACTGAATTGAACTCTCACCCTTCGCCTCTACAATGGCCATACGTATCATCACTACACCCAGGGACCATAATTATGGCTGCATTACCTCAACAAAGGCAACCTTAAAACATTGGGCCTCATTCATGAACCGTTCTTACGAACAAATTTGTTCTTAAGTCCTACTTACGAAGATTTTACGAAGATTGTGGCATTCATGATTTTTTTCTTATCTAGGATTTTTTCTTAGGCAAGAACAAATCCTAGGAACACTCAGGAGTACTCTTACGCACATTTCAGTGCCGAAATGTTGGCATGGTTGTGTTTTCTTCTCTTGTGTATTTCAATAAAATGCAATATTACAGTGATAATTCTGTCATATTATTTAAGTAAATTAAATGTGCCAATGATTTAAGATAAATCAAGTAAATTGGAAACATGCCATCAATTAGTAACCCCCCCACCCTATTTATACGTGGCATTTCTCCATCCAAGGCCCGCAAAACAATGGCATATATATTGCTCCTGCGGCTTTCATCAATGTAAGAACACAGCTGCGAACAATTCTGAGGCTTACGAACGAGTTGGTGAATCTGACGTAGGGTTTTCTTAAGGAACCTCTTAAGAACAACTTAAGAAAGAATCTAAGAAGATTCTTAAGAAGATATTGGTGAATGAGGCCCATTGTTATTTTCTAGGGCTAATAAATACATTCAACACTAGGATGACAGTGATGCACTTGCATCCAATTTGCTTGCATCAAGTCTATCTTGGACCCTCATCCTCCAATGAAAAGATGTTTTGGGTTGGTATTCGGCACAAAACTTTACCCCAAAACGCTGGTATTTTAAAACCCATTTGTTCAGCAGTGGCTTCACTCCTCTGAGTACTTCTTCAGTACTCTCCGACCGACTTATATTACAGAAGGCCCGCACTCTTGAGAATTGGAAACCAATCAGTAATGACTGAGGACAGCCTGTAACCTAGAGGTGGGACCCTTTTGACAACACTGACACAGAGGGCTACAGTGCAATTACAAAACAATTATCTATGCATCTTGATGCATCAAAATGTTTGATTTCTACACAATGAATTTTTTTTCACTATGTGACCATTTGCTTCTTTCAAAACAAAGTATGTTTTTAATGTTTTATGAATTAAATAAACAGATACATTTGTTTCTATCCTCACTAAAACTTAAATAAGTGGCCAAGCTTAGAGCATAGACACGACACATTGGTTATATTTCATCATCTAGTTGGTTAAGCCATATGAGATATACAGCCCAGTCTTAACTGTTTCAGGCAATCATAATGTTGAGTAATGGGGTTTACATTTCTTTTTTTAATTACATTTCTCTGTCAAGACAGTCTTTTGGTGATGCATCTAAGAATCAGTCCTCACCCCCATCCCCCAACCTTTTCTGTGACCACCCATACGGCTGCAAATTTAACAGAACGCGTCTCCATTTAGAAGGGAGTTAATGTTAGTGACTTCATACAGTCTTGCTTGTGTCTGAATGAATGACTGTTCTTGTTGGGTTAAATTGACCTCCCTGCCCACTCAGTAAAGAGGTAGCGCCTCTATACACCAATGCGCCACATGAGAGAAATCTTTACAACTCACAACAGGCAACACACACACACACACACACTTAACACACACACAAATGACATTTCAGCTTATATATTTGACAAACCGTGTGTGAAAATGAATGATGAAGCAAAAGATGTAGCTATGAACAGGATGCCATCTTGGCTCCAGCCATGACCAGGTTATCTTATATTGGGGAGATATCCACAAGCCATTTCTCTCTTGGGATGGTCCCAGATGTTTACTTTTTCTGTAACTTTATGTACAATAAAGATATTTTTTTCACTTATGGTTATGATCCCTTCATTTGTTGTTTTTCCAAATGCTTGCTGCCATCAGTGTTTACGACTTTAGTCCAGTCCTGTTCTTCATGGCTCATAACTAAACCCTCCATTTCCTTTTCTGTACAGTATATATTTCTTTATTTCTACAATTCATAAATTTCTTTGAGGATGTTGCGTAGAATGAACCTTTTGTCAGTTGGTATGAACAATGTTTAACCCTTTTATCTGTCTCTCTTCCTTTCTTTCCCTCCTCCACAGAGTTATATCCATGGCAGCAGTCAGGCTCAGTTTGTGGCCGAGTCTCACATCATCCTCCTGCTGAGTATCCTTTCACCAGTGTGTTTGTGACTGCAAGTTTCATATGTTGACATGAATTCAGACAAGGTGCTGAGAAATGCAAATATCCAGAGCAATGAACTCCAAAATCTGCAAATGCTTATCCTGCCAACAAATTCCTTTCATTCTCCATTTGCTTTCACAAAAGCAATCTTTTTATATGTCTGAAACAGCATCCAATTTTACTGTCTGCTACATTTATTTTCCCAACACGAAAGCTTTGTCATCTGTGTGCATTCTCCATAGGGGAGGCTGCCTGTTGGACTGAACAAACAGACATTATAAAGACAAGAGATTGTCCTCTTTTAACTCCACCTCCTTGCCTGATTTGTTCCAAATTCAACCCCTGATGATAGTGTGTGTGTGTGTGTGTGTGTGTGTGTGTGCGTGTGTGTGTGTGTGTTTACTTGTTTGGCAGGAGAGATGTTTCTGTTTGTGTTTGTCTGCTTCTCTGTCTGCTTGTGCGCCAGTGTGTACTTGCACTGGTGCTTTTAGATGTGTGTGGGTAATAATACCGTTCATTCCTAGCTGTTGTGTTTGTCCCCATGGGAAATAGCGGGTCCAAGGTCGCACCTGCTGCAGAGCAATATTTGTTTGTCCATGCTCACACAGTTTATTTTTTTATTTTCTGCCCATCTGATTACATCTAAATGAAACACACACACACACACACACACACACACATTCACACCTGCTGAAATGCAAACTCACCTACCCTTGTTGTCTGGGCAGGTGGTGTAAACACATTTTATGACTGTCATCGATGCAGTTTCCCCATGGATGTACCTTGTATAATTCCTTGTACACGTGTGCACACATTCATCATTGTTCCATGTGCAGTTGCATAACAAGACCATTTTTAGGATTCAATAGAAACACAGATATATGTATTTATCTCATTCTGACATATAGACAGACAAATATAGGCATATCCTAATAAGTTTTTAGCAAAATTGTTGTTTATCAACAATAGTGTGAATTTACTTACTGGCATAGGTTTTCCTTCCACTATTGCTCACACCGTCAGGTTTTCTTCACTTGTATGCAGAACATGTAGAAGAAAATAATCTGCAATTATAAGCCACCTGAGGCTTAGAGCGGACAACTCCATTCAACACTTGAATGGAGCAGTTCATCACTTCAACAACATCCAAGTGTTGATAATTAGATGTTTGTCTTTACCTTTACCTAAATTCTACAAGTACAGTTCCAGTTTGGAAAATTAAAAAATACTAGTGCAGTGCCCGTGAGAAAAAATTAAGTAATTAAGTAGCTTTTTCATGGATGGCCAAATGAGGTTGTGTTTGAAGGTGGGACGTCAGGGATATTTAGGTTTGTTGTGAAATCCAATAATCCAAGGTATAATTGGCCATTTTTGACTATTTTTGATTTTGCCATTATATTTCACCTAGAAACTATTTACTTGGTGTCATTATTTTCAGCACAACCTCACGTGTGACTGTACAGTTATTTTATTTATTCTGACAAACTGTATTAACACAATGGACCTAAAATCACAAAAAAAACATAAAAAGTAGAAAAAGTTAGATTTTTTTACTGTGAAAACCACAAATATGTTTAACAAACCATTTTTATTACTTATAATGCAAATATAAATTGTTGTTTGCTAAATAATTTTATAAATGTACAAAGTTATATGTAACTGTTTACATTTAAATGCAGGCAATGCTCATTCAGCAGTCTCCTCATTGTTTTGACTCATTAAACAAAAAAACGACTCCACTACTGTCATGACTGTAGATCTGTCTGTTGTGTTCTTGTCTGGTTTTGTCTTGTGTTTTCTTGTATTTGATTTCCATGTCTCTGTATCTTGTCTTGTGTCTTGTTTTTCCCATGCCCTCATGTGTCCTTTAAGTTCTCCTGTGTTTTTCCTATGTTCCCTCTGGCTCCCTCTGTCCATTGCCCTGGTCCCTTCATGTTCTCATGTGCTCCTCCCCTTCGTTATCTCACCTGTTGGTCCACCTCACCTGTTCCTCGTCTTGTCATCAGTGTTTGTGTACTTAGTCTGTGTGTTTCCCTTCACTCCCTGTCTGGTCATTGTTCTTGTCAGCGTCTGTCTCGTCCATGCTCCCGTCCATGTTCCTGCTCCTGCTCCTGCTCCTGTCTGTCCCTTGTTCCCCCGTCTCTGGTATGTGTTTTCGGATTTTGGATTTTGCCATTTTCATTCTTGATTTGAACTTTGCCTTTGATTTGTACTTTGTCTTGCTGTTTTTGTTGCTACTTTGCCTTGCTTTCTTTTGTTACTTTGACTTTTGACTCCCTTGGTTTTTTTGAAATTCAGCTTTTGTTAATAAAGCTCGCCTTTTGTTCCCCATATCCTTGCCTCTCGTTTGTAACTGCATTTGGGTCCACCTTCCCCTTTCCATAGTCCCCCCTTTAACCCCCCAAGCTTGACAGAATGACCAGACCTTATAAAATGGACCCAGCAGTTAATGGCTTAGCAATAATTCGATGGTACCAAGACTTCATGACTAATCCGGCTAGCAGGGCTCGTCAAATTGCTGCTAGCAACCTTTTTTTTCAAGCCACAGCCAAGCTACCAGCTGAAACCCATGCCACAGTCACAGCCAAGCTACCAGCCCCAGCCCCAGCCCATGCCGTAGCCGCAGCTCGGCTACCAGCCCAGGCCTCAGTCTCAACCACAGTGTCTGCCAATCCTGAAATGTCCCCTTTCTGGGGAACCCGGCTGGCTTACAAGGCCCCACCGAGAAAGCGACGAGCCCGTCCACGTCCTGGCTCCCTGAAGTCAGGCCCTCAGTCGGCGGCCCGGTCGACACCTGCCAGTGGCCTTCAGTCGGCGGCCCGGTCGACACCTGCCAGTGGCCTTCAGTCGGCGGCCCGGTCGCCACCTGCCAGTGGCCTTCAGTCGGCGGCCCGGTCGACACCTGCCAGTGGCCTTCAGTCGGCGGCCCGGTCGACACCTGCCAGTGGCCTTCAGTCGGCGGCCCGGTCGACACCTGCCAGTGGCCTTCAGTCGGCGGCCCGGTCGACACCTGCCAGTGGCCTTCAGTCGGCGGCCCGGTCGACACCTGCCAGTGGCCTTCAGTCGGCGGCCCGGTCGACACCTGCCAGTGGCCTCCAGTCGGCGGACCTGATGGCGCCTGTTCCTGCCTGTGGCCTTCAGTCGGCGGACCTGATGGCGCCTGTTCCTGCCTGTGGCCTTCAGTCGGCGGACCTGATGGCGCCTGTTCCTGCCTGTGGCCTTCAGTCGGCGGACCTGATGGCGCCTGTCCCTGCTCCTCAGTCGGAGGCCCGGCCGAGGCCCGTCCCGGCACCTCGGTCGGAGGCCCGGCCGAGGCCCGTCCCGGCACCTCGGTCGGTGGACCGGCCGAGGCCCATGCCAAGTCCCGTCCCTGCTCCTCGGTCGGAGGACCGGCCAAGGCCCATGCCAAGTCCCGTCCCTGCTCCTCGGTCGGAGGACCGGCCGAGGCCCGTCCCTGCTCCTCGGTCGGAGGACCGTCCGAGGCCCATGTCAAGTCCTGTCCCTGCACCTCGGTCGGTGGACCGGCCGAGGCCCATGCCAAGTCCCGTCCCTGCTCCTCGGTCGGAGGACCGGCCGAGGCCCATGCCAAGTCCCGTCCCTGCTCCTCGGTCGGAGGACCGGCCGAGGCCCGTCCCTGCTCCTCGGTCGGAGGACCGTCCGAGGCCCATGTCAAGTCCTGTCCCTGCACCTCGGTCGGTGGACCGGCCGAGGCCCATGCCAAGTCCCGTCCCTGCTCCTCGGTCGGAGGACCGGCCGAGGCCCATGCCAAGTCCCGTCCCTGCTCCTCGGTCGGAGGACCGGCCGAGGCCCGTCCCTGCTCCTCGGTCGGAGGACCGTCCGAGGCCCATGTCAAGTCCTGTCCCTGCACCTCGGTCGGTGGACCGGCCGAGGCCCATGCCAAGTCCCGTCCCTGCTCCTCGGTCGGAGGACCGGCCGAGGCCCATGCCAAGTCCCGTCCCTGCTCCTCGGTCGGAGGACCGTCCGAGGCCCATGTCAAGTCCTGTCCCAGCACCTCGGTCGGAGGACCGGCCGAGGCCCGTCCCAGCACCTCGGTCGGAGGTTCGGCCGAGGCCCGTCCCTGCACCTCGGTCGGAGGTTCGGCCGAGGCCCGTTCCTGCACCTCGGTCGGAGGTCCGGCCGAGGCCCGTTCCTGCACCTCGGTCGGAGGACCGGCCGAGGCCCACGCCAAGTTCAGACCCTGCACCTCGGTCGGAGGCCCGGCCGAGGCCCGTTCCTGCACCTCGGTCGGAGGACCGGCCGAGGCCTGTCCCTGCTCCTCGGTCAGAGGCCCGGACGAGTCCCACGCCAAGTCCAGCGCCTGCTCCTCGGTCGGAGGCCCGGCCGAGTCCCACGCCAAGTCCAGCGCCTGCTCCTCGGTCGGAGGCCCGGCCGAGTCCCACGCCAAGTCCAGCGCCTGCTCCTCGGTCGGAGGCCCGGCCGAGTCCCACGCCAAGTCCAGCGCCTGCTCCTCGGTCGGAGGCCCGGCCGAGTCCCACGCCAAGTCCAGCGCCTGCTCCTCGGTCGGAGGCCCGGCCGAGTCCCACGCCAAGTCCAGCGCCTGCTCCTCGGTCGGAGGCCCGGCCGAGGCCAGTACCAAGTCCCGTGCCAAGTCCAGTGCCAGCTCCTTGGTCGGAGGCCAGGCCGAGGTCGTCTGCCGCCAGCGACCCTTTATTGGCTCACAGGCCACCAGCTCCCTGCGAACCTCTGTTGGTGGTCCGGCCAAAGCCCAGGAGGGTTTCCCAGTCAGCGATCCGGCCTCAAGAGGGCTTCAGCCTTCGCCTCCGCCGCCGGCCTCCAGTGGGTCCCAGCCCACGTCTTCGCCGCCGGCCTCCAGTGGGTCCCAGCCCACGTCTTCGCCACCGGCCTCCAGTGGGTCCCAGCCCACGCCTTCGCCGCCGGCCTCCAGTGGGTGCCAGCCCACGCCTTCGCCTTCGCCGCCGGCCTCCAGTGGGTGCCAGCCCACGCCTTCGCCTTCGCCGCCGGCCTCCAGTGGGTGCCAGCCCACGCCTTCGCCTTCGCCGCCGGCCTCCAGTGGGTGCCAGCCCACGCCTTCGCCTTCGCCGCCGGCCTCCAGTGGGTGCCAGCCCACGCCTTCGCCTTCGCCGCCGGCCTCCAGTGGGTGCCAGCCCACGCCTTCGCCTTCGCCGCCGGCCTCCAGTGGGTGCCAGCCCACGCCTTCGCCTTCGCCGCCGGCCTCCAGTGGGTGCCAGCCCACGCCTTCGCCTTCGCCGCCGGCCTCCAGAACGCCTTCGTCTTCATCGCCGGCTTCCAGAGCACCTTCGCCTTCGTCGCCGGCCTCCAGAACGCCTACGCCTTCGTCTTCATCGCCGGCCTCTAGAGCGCCTTCGACTTCGTCGCCGGCCTCCAGAGCGCCTTCGCCTTCGACTTCGTCGCCGGCCTCCAGAACGCCTACGCCTTCGTCGCCGGCCTCTAGGGGGTCCCAGTCCACGTCCCCGGCCTCTAGGGGGTCCCAGTCCACGTCCCCGGCCTCTAGGGGGTCCCAGTCCACGTCCCCGGCCTCTAGAGGGTCCCAGTCCATGTCCCCGGCCTCCAGTGGGTTCCAGTCCTTGCCTCCATCCTCCTGTTTGTTTGGACCTTGGCCCTCCTCCAGACCCCCTCCACCCTCCCAGGCTCACTTGGACTTATGTTTTGAGGGACATCTTGAAGCTGTCCCTTGAGGGGGGGGTACTGTCATGACTGTAGATCTGTCTGTTGTGTTCTTGTCTGGTTTTGTCTTGTGTTTTCTTGTATTTGATTT